>NW_027182848.1:1057500-1060000 GCF_041146395.1 Eulemur rufifrons
GGTCAAGGGTTAGGGTTTTTGTTAGGCATAGCGTTGGGGTTAGAAGTAAGAGTTACTGTCAGTGTTAGGGTTGTAGGTAGGGTTACGGTTAGGGTTAGCGGTTTGGAATTAGGGTTAGGGATTAGGTGTCACAGTGATGACTAGGAGATAGGGTTAGAATTATGGGATAGGGGTTGTTCTCAGGAAATGGGTTATGCATTAACGTTAGGATAAGAGGTTAAAGTTAGGCGCACGGTGAAGTTTACGTGTTAAGGGGAGAAATAGGAACAGGGTTGGGTGTTATGTTCAGGGTTAGGGTTATCTGTTAAAGGTATTGTTTATGTTTAGCGCACGGGCCCTGTCTGCATTAGGCGGGCGGGGGGGAGTTTTGGGGGCTGGGATTGTACCCGGGAACCCACTCTATCATACTCTGGGTATGGGCCCGTGGGTTTCATACAGAACACAGTGGTAGAGCCTCCTTTCACGCATGGCATGGGAGGATTGCAGGCTTTCTAAACTCTAAGAAAGCAAGAAGTCTGAGAATTAGATTTAGGGTTAGGATTATGGTTAGGGTTAAGGATGAAGTTTAGTGTTAGGGTGAGGGCTTAGGGTTAGGGATTAGCGTTAGGGTTAAAGGTTACTCTTAGGTTTAACGGTTACACTTTGGTTTAGGGTTGAAGTTTACGGTTAGGGTTAAGATGAGGGGTTAGGGTTTGGTACAGGGTTAGGGTTAAGTGTAAGGTTTAGGGTTGAAGATTAGGATTAGGGTTAGGATTATAGGATAGCGTGAGAGTTAACGCTTAGGGTTAAGGTTAAGAGTTAGGGTTTAGGGTTAGGTTTAGGGTTAGGGTTAGTTTTAGGGTTAGAGTTGTGTGCTATGGTTTGTGTTAGAGGTTAGGGTTAGGTTTACTGGTGACGGTTAGGGTTACGTTTAGGGGTTAGCATTAGGGTTAGGGTTAGGGTTAGGGTTAAGGGATAGGATTATGGTTAAGTGTTGGCCTTAGGTTTAGGGTTTAGTGTTAGGGTTATCATTAAGGACTAGGGGTAGGGTCAGGGTTAAATGCCTGGGTGCGGGTAATGGTTAGGGTCAGGGTTAAGGTTCACGGATAGGGTTAGTGTTAAGGGTTACCGGTAGGTTTAGGGTTCAGGGTTAGAGTTAGCATTAGGGCTTAAGGTTAGGATTAGGCGGTAGGTTCGATTTAGGGTTAGATCTACGTGTTCGGGTAAGGGCTAGCGTTAGGGATAAGAGATAGGGTTAGGTTTAATGCTTAGGATTAGGGTTAGGGTTTGGGGTTAAAGTAAGTGTTAGGGGTTAGGTTTAAGGATGAAAGGTTACTGTTATTTTTAGCTGTAGTGTTAGGGTTACGGAAAAGGGATCCCATTAGCATTAAGGGTCTTCCTTACTGTAGGGTTAAGGGTTAGGCTTAGAGTTAAAGGTTAAGGTTAGGGTCAGTGTTAAGATTTAGGGTGAGGGTTAACGGTTAGGGTAAAGGTTAAGCGTTAGGGTTAGGGATTAGTGATTAGGGTTTTTGGTTAGTGTTAGGGTTAGCGGTTAGGAGTTAGTGTTTTATGAAGGGGTATGGTTAGAATTAGGATTGGGGTTAGAGTTAGGGTGAGGTATAGGGGTTAGGTTTAGGGGTTAGTTTTAGGGTAAAAGGATAGGATTAGGGTTACGGGTTGGGCTTAGGTTTAGGGTTAAAGTTTACTGCTAGGGTTAGGGATAGGATTCAGGCTTAGCTTTAGGGGTTCTGGTTAGGGTTAGGTGTTAGGTTAGTGTCAGGGTTAGGTCTAGTCGTGAGGGCAAGGTTCAGGGTTATCTTTAAGAGCTAGGGTTAGGTTTAATGGTTAGGATTAGGATTAGGGTTAAGGGTTAGAGTAAGGCTTAGGGGTGAGGGTGAAGGGTTAGGGTCAAGGGTTAGGGTTTTTGGTAGGCATAGCGTTGGGGTTAGAAGTAAGGGTTACTGTCATTGTTAGGGTTGTAGGTAGGGTTACGGTTAGGGTTAGCGGTTTAGAATTAGGGTTAGGGATTAGGTGTCACAGTGATGACTAGGAGATAGGGTTAGAATTATGGGATAGGGGTTGTTCTCAGGAAATGGGTTATGCATTAACGTTAGGATAAGAGGTGAAAGTTAGGCGCACGGTGAGGTTTACGTGTTAAGGGGAGAAATAGGAACTGGGGTGGGTGTTATGTTCAGGGTTAGGGTTATCTGTTAAAGGTATTGTTTATGCTTAGCGCACGGGCCCTGTCTGCATTAGGCGGGCGGGGGGAGTTTAGGGGGCTGGGATTGTACCCGGGAACCCACTCTATCATACTCTGTGTATGGGCCCGTGGGTTTCATGCAGGACACAGTGGTAGAGCCTCCTTTCACGCATGGCATGGGAGGATTGCAGGCTTTCTAAACTCTAAGAAAGCAAGAAGTCTGAGAATTAGATTTAGGGTTAGGATTATGGTTAGGGTTAAGGATCAAGTTTAGTGTTAGGGTGAGGGCTTAGAGTTAGGGAATAGGGTTAGTGTTAAAGG
>NW_027182848.1:1072500-1077500 GCF_041146395.1 Eulemur rufifrons
AGGTTAAAGTTAGGCGCACGGTGAGGTTTACGTGTTAAGGGGAGAAATAGGAACAGGGTTGGGTGTTATGTTCAGGGTTAGGGTTATCTGTTAAAGGTATTGTTTATGCTTAGCGCACGGGCCCTGTCTGCATTGGGCGGGCGGGGGGAGTTTAGGGGACTGGGATTGTACCCGGGAACCCACTCTATCATACTCTGGGTATGAGCCTGTGGGTTTCATGCAGGACGCAGAGGTAGAGCCTCGTTTCACGCATGGCATGGGAGCATTGCAGGCTTTCTAAACTCTAAGAAAGCAAGAAGTCTGAGAATTAGATTTAGGGTTAGGATTCTGGTTAGGGTTAAGGATGAAGTTTAGTGTTAGGGTGAGGGCTTAGGGTTAGGGATTAGGGTTAGGGTTAAAGGTTACTCTTAGGTTTAATGGTTACACTTTGGTATAGGGTTGAGGTTTACCGTTAGGGTTAAGATGAGGGTTAGGGTTTGGTACAGGGTTAGGGTTAAGTGTTCGGTTTAGGGTTGAAGATTAGGATTAGGGTTAGGATTAAAGGTTAGCGTGAGAGTTAACGCTTAGGGTTAAGCTTAAGAGTTAGGGGTTAGGGTTAGGTTTAGGGTTCGTTTTATGGTTAGAGTTATGTGCTATGGTTTGTGTTAGAGGTTAGGGTTAGGTTTACTGGTCACGGTGAGGGTTACGTTTAGGGGTTAGCATTAGGGTTAGGGTTAAGGGATAGGATTAGGGTTAAGTGTTGGGAGTAGGGTGAGGGTTTAGTGTTAGGGTTATCATTAAGGATTAGGGGTAGGGTCAGGGTTAAATGCTTGGGTGCGGGTAATGGTTAGGGTCAGGGTTAAGGTTCACGGATAGGGTTAGTGTTAAGGGTTACGGGTAGGTTTAGGGTTCAGGGTTAGAGTTAGCATTAGGGCTTAAGGTTAGGATTAGGCGGTAGGTTCGATGTAGGGTTAGATCTACGCGTTCGGGTAAGGGCTAGCGTTAGGGTTAAGAGATAGGGTTAGGTTTAATGCTTAGGATTAGGCTTAGGGTTTGGGGTTAAAGTAAGTGTTAGGGGTTAGGTTTCAGGATCAAAGGTTAGGGTTATTTTTAGCTGTAGTGTTAGGGTTAGGGATAAGGGATCCCATTAGCATTAAGGGTCTTCCTTACTGTAGGGTTAAGGGTTAGGCTTAGAGTTAAAGGTTAAGGTTAGGGTCAGTGTTAAGATATGGGGTGAGGTTTAACGGTTAGGGTAAAGGTTAAGCGTTAGGGTTAGGGATTAGTGATTAGGGTTTTTGGTTAGTGTTAGGGTTAGCGGTTAGGAGTTAGTGTTTTATGAAGCGGTATGGTTAGAATTAGGATTGGGGTTAGAGTTAGGGTGAGGTATAGGGGTTAGTTTTAGGGTAAAAGGATAGGATTAGGGTTACGGGTTGGGCTTAGGTTTAGGGTTAAAGTTTACTACTAGGGTTAGGGATAGGGTTCAGGGTTAGCTTTAGGGGTTCTGGTTAGTGTTAGGTGTTAGGTTAGTGTCAGGGTTAGGTCTAGTCATGAGGGTTAGGTTTAGGGTTAGCTTTAAGAGCTAGGGTTAGGTTTAATGGTTAGGATTAGGATTAGGGTTAAGGGTTAGGGTAAGGCTTAGGGGTTAGGGTGAAGCGATAGGGTCAAGGGTTAGGGTTTTTTTAGGCATAGCGTTCGGGTTAGAAGTAAGGGTTACTGTCAGTGTTAGGGGTGTAGTTAGGGTTACGGTTAGAGTTAGCGGTTTAGAATTAGGGTTAGGGATTAGGTGTGACAGTGATGACTAGGAGATAGGGTTAGAATTATGGGATATGGGTTGTTCTCAGGAAATGGGTTATGCATTAACGTTAGGATAAGAGGTTAAAGTTAGGCGCACGGTGAGGTTTACGTGTTAAGGGAAGAAATAGGAACAGGGTTGGGTGTTATGTTCAGGGTTAGGGTTATCTGTTAAAGGTATTGTTTATGCTTAGCGCACGGGCCCTGCCTGCATTAGGCGGGCGGGGGGGAGTTTTGGGGGCTGGGATTGTACCCGGGAACCCACTCTATCATACTCTGGGTATGGGCCCGTGGGTTTCATGCAGGACACAGTGGTAGAGCCTCCTTTCACGCATGGCATGGGAGGATTGTAGGCTTTCTAAACTCTAAGAAAGCAAGAAGTCTGAGAATTAGATTTAGGGTTAGGATTCTGGTTAGGGTTAAGGATGAAGTTTAGTGTTAGGGTGAGGGCTTAGGGTTAGGAATTAGGGTTAGGGTTAAAGGTTACTCTTAGGTTTAACGGTTACACTTTGGTTTAGGGTTGAGGTTTATGGTTATGGTAAAGATGAGGGGTTATGGTTTGGTACAGGGTTAGGGTTAAGTGTTAGGTTTAGGGTTGAAGATTAGGACTAGGGTTAGGATTAAAGGTTAGCGTGAGAGTTAACGCTTAGGGTTAAGGTTAAGGGTTAGGGATTAGGGTTAGGGTTAGGGTTAGGGTTCCTTTTAGGGTTAGAGTTATGTGCTATGGTTTGTGTTAGAGGTTAGGGTTAGGTTTCCTGGTCACGGTGAGGGTTACGTTTACGGGTTAGCATTAGGGTTAGGGTTAAGGGATAGGATTAGGGTTAAGTGTTGGGAGTAGGGTGAGGGTTTAGTGTTAGGATTAGCAATAAGGATTAGGGATAGGGTCAGGGTTAAATGCTTGGGTGCGGGTAATGGTTAGGGTCAGGGTTAAGGTTCACGGGTAGGGTTAGTGTTAAGGGTTACGGGTAGGTTTAGGGTTCAGGGTTAGAGTTAGCATTAGGGCTTAAGGTTAGGATTAGGTGGTAGGTTAGATTTAGGGTTAGATCTAGGCGTTAGGGTAAGGGCTAGCGTTAGGGTTAAGAGATAGTGTTAGGTTTAATGCTTAGGATTAGGGTTAGGGTTTGGGGTTAAAGTAAGTGTTAGGGGTTAGGTTTCAGGATCAAAGGTTAGGGTTATTTTTAGCTGTAGTGTTAGGGTTAGGGATAAGGGATCCCATTAGCATTAAGGGTCTTCCTTACTGTAAGGTTAAGGGTTAGGCTTAGAGTTAAAGTTTAAGGTTAGGGTCAGTGTTAAGATTTAGGGTGAGGGTTAACGGTTAGGGTAAAGGTTAAGCGTTAGGGTTAGGGATTAGTGATTAGGGATTTTGGTTAGTGTTAGGGTTAGCGGTTAGGAGTTAGTGTTTTATGAAGGGGTATGGTTAGAATTAGGATTGGGGTTAGAGTTAGGGTGAGGTATAGGGGTTAGGTTTAGGGGTTAGTTTTAGGGTAAAAGGATAGGATTAGGGTTACGGGTTGGGCTTAGGTTTAGGGTTAAAGTTTACTGCTAGGGTTAGGGATAGGGTTCAGGGTTAGCTTTAGGGGTTCTGGTTAGGGTTAGGTGTTAGGTTAGTGTCAGGGTTAGGTCTAGTCGTGAGGGTAAGGTTTAGGGTTAGCTTTAAGAGCTAGGGTTAGGTTTAATGGTTAGGATTAGGATTAGGGTTAAGGGTTAGGGTAAGGCTTAGGGGTTAGGGTGAAGGGATAGAGTAAGGGTTAGGGTTTTTGTTAGGCATAGCGTTCGGGTTAGAAGTAAGGGTTACTGTCAGTGTCAGGGTTGTAGTTAGGGTTACGGTTAGGGTTAGCGGTTTAGAATTAGGGTTAGGGATTAGGTGTCACAGTGATGACTAGGAGATAGGGTTAGAATTATGGGATAGGGGTTGTTCTCAGGAAATGGGTTATGCATTAACGTTAGGATAAGAGGTTAAAATTAGGCGCACGGTGAGGTTTACGTGTTAAGGGGAGAAATAGGAACAGGGTTGGGTGTTATGTTCAGGGTTAGGGTTATCTGTTAAAGGTATTGTTTATGCTTAGCACACGGGCCTTGTCTGCATTAGGCGGGCGGGGGGAGTTTAGCCGCCTGGGATTGTACCCGGGAAACCACTCTATCATACCCTGGGTATGGGCCCGTGGGTTTCATGCAGGACACAGTGGTAGAGCCTCCTTTCACGCATGGCATGGGAGGATTGCAGGCTTTCTAAACTCAAAGAAAGCAAGAAGTCTGAGAATTAGATTTAGGGATAGGATTATGGTTAGGGTTGGATGAAGTTTAGTGTTAGGGTGAGGGCTTAGGGTTAGGGATTAGGGTTAGGGTTAAAGGTTACTCTTAGGTTTAACGGTTACACTTTGGTTTAGGGTTGAGTTTTACGGTTAGGGTTTAGATGAGGGGTTAGTGTGTGGTACAGGGTTAGGGTTAAGTGTTAGGTTTAGGGTTGAAGATTAGGATTAGGGTTAGGATTAAAGGTTAGCGTGAGAGTTAACGCTTAGCGTTAAGGTTAAGTGTTAGGGTTTAGGGTTAGGGTTAGTGTTAGGGTTAGGTTTAGGGTTAGAGTTATGTGCTATGGTTTGTGTTAGAGGTTAGGGTTAGGTTTACTGGTCACGGTTAGGGTTACGTTTATGGGGTAGCATTAGGGTTAAGGTTAAGGTTAAGGGATAGGATTAGGGATAAGTGTTGGGCTTAGGGTTAGGGTTTAGTGTTAGGGTTAGCATTAAGGATTAGGGTTAGGGTCAGGGTTAAAAGCTTGGGTGCGGGTAATGGTTAGGGTCAGGGTTAAGGTTCACGGATAGGGTTAGTGTTAAGGGTTACGGGTAGGTTTAGGGTTCAGGGTTAGAGTTAGGGTTAGGGTTAGGGTTAGGGGTTAGGGTTAGGGTAAGCTCAGGGTCAGGGGTTAGGGATTAGGGTTAGGGTTAGGGGTTAGTGTTAGGGTTAGGGGTTAGGGTTAGGGTTAGGGGTTAGGGTTAGGGTTAGGGGGTTAGGTTTATGGTTGGGGTTGGGGTTAGGGTTAGGGTTAGGGGTTAGGGTTAGGGTTAGGGTTCGGGTTCGGGTTAGTGTTAGGGTTAGGGTTGGGTTAGGGTTAGGGTTAGGGTAGGGGTAGGGGTAGGGGTAGGGTTAGGGGTTAGGGTTAGGATTAGGGGTTAGGCTCAGGGTCAGGGTCAGGGTCAGGGTTAGGGGTTAGGTTTAGGGTTAGGGTTGGGGTT
>NW_027182848.1:1085000-1087500 GCF_041146395.1 Eulemur rufifrons
TTGGGTTTAAGGATCAAAGGTTAGGGTTATTTTTAGCTGTAGTGTTAGGGTTAGGGATAAGGGATCCCATTAGCATTAAGGGTCTTCCTTACTGTAGGGTTAAGGGTTAGGCTTAGAGTTAAAGGCTAGGGTTAGGGTCAGTGTTAAGATTTAGGGTGAGGGTTAACGGTTAGGTTAAAGGTTACGCCCTAGGGTTAGGGATTAGTGATTAGGGTTTTTGGTTAGTGTTAGGGTTAGCGGTTAGGAGTTAGTGTTTTATGAAGGGGTATGGTTAGAATTAGGATTGGGGTTAGAGTTAGGGTGAGGTATAGGGGTTAGGTTTAGGGGTTAGTTTTAGGGTAAAAGGATAGGATTAGGGTTACGGGTTGGGCTTAGGTTTAGGGTTAAAGTTTACTGCTAGGGTTAGGGATAGGGTTCAGGGTTAGCTTTAGGGGTTCTGGTTAGGGTTAGGTGTTAGGTTAGTGTCAGGGTTAGGTCTAGTCGTGAGGGTAAGGTTTAGGGTTAGCTTTAAGAGCTAGGGTTAGCTTTAATGGTTAGGATTAGGATTAGGGTTAAGGGTTAGGGTAAGGCTTAGGGGTGAGGGTGAAGGGTTAGGGTCAAGGGTTAGGGTTTTTGTTAGGCATAGCGTTGGGGTTAGAAGTAAGGGTTACTGTCAGTGTTAGGGTTGTAGGTAGGGTTACGGTTAGGGTTAGCGGTTTAGAATTAGGGTTAGGGATTAGGTGTCACAGTGATGACTAGGAGATAGGGTTAGAATTATGGGATAGGGGTTGTTCTCAGGAAATGGGTTATGCATTAACGTTAGGATAAGAGGTTAAAATTAGGCGCACGGTGAGGTTTACGTGTTAAGGGGAGAAATAGGAACAGGGTTGGGTGTTATGTTCAGGGTAGGGTTATCTGTTAAAGGTATTGTTTATGCTTAGCACACGGGCCTTGTCTGCATTAGGCGGGCGGGGGGAGTTTAGCCGGCTGGGATTGTACCCGGGAAACCACTCTATCATACCCTGGGTATGGGCCCGTGGGTTTCATGCAGGACACAGTGGTAGAGCCTCCTTTCACGCATGGCATGGGAGGATTGCAGGCTTTCTAAACTCAAAGAAAGCAAGAAGTCTGAGAATTAGATTTAGGGATAGGATTATGGTTAGGGTTGGATGAAGTTTAGTGTTAGGGTGAGGGCTTAGGGTTAGGGATTAGGGTTAGGGTTAAAGGTTACTCTTAGGTTTAACGGTTACACTTTGGTTTAGGGTTGAGTTTTATGGTTAGGGTTTAGATGAGGCGTTAGTGTGTGGTACAGGGTTAGGGTTAAGTGTTAGGTTTAGGGTTGAAGATTAGGATTAGGGTTAGGATTAAAGGTTAGCGTGAGAGTTAACGCTTAGCGTTAAGGTTAAGTGTTAGGGTTTAGGGTTAGGGTTAGTGTTAGGGTTAGGTTTAGGGTTAGAGTTATGTGCTATGGTTTGTGTTAGAGGTTAGGGTTAGGTTTACTGGTCACGGTTAGGGTTACGTTTATGGGGTAGCATTAGGGTTAAGGTTAAGGTTAAGGGATAGGATTAGGGATAAGTGTTGGGCTTAGGGTTAGGGTTTAGTGTTAGGGTTAGCATTAAGGATTAGGGTTAGGGTCAGGGTTAAAAGCTTGGGTGCGGGTAATGGTTAGGGTCAGGGTTAAGGTTCACGGATAGGGTTAGTGTTAAGGGTTACGGGTAGGTTTAGGGTTAGGGTTAGAGTTAGCATTAGGGCTTAAGGTTAAGATTAGGCGGTAGGTAAGATTTAGGGTTAGATCTAGGCGTTAGGGTAAGGGCTAGCGTTAGGGTTAAGAGATAGGGTTAGGTTTAATGCTTAGGATTAGGGTTAGGGTTTGGGGTTAAAGTAAGTGTTAGGAGTTAGGTTTAAGGATCCAAGGTTAAGGTTATTTTTAGCTGTAGTGTTAGGCTTAGGGATAAGGGATCCCATTAGCATTAAGGGTCTTCCTTACTGTAGGGTTAAGGGTTAGGCTTAGAGTTAAAGGTTAAGGTTAGGGTCAGTGTTAAGATTTAGGGTGAGGGTTAATGGTTAGGGTAAAGGTTAAGCGTTAGGGTTAGGGATTAGTGATTAGGGTTTTTGGTTAGTGTTCGGGTTATCGGTTAGGAGTTAGTGTTTTATGAAGGGGTATGGTTAGAATTAGGATTGGGGTTAGAGTTAGGGTGAGGTATAGGGGTTAGGTTTAGGGGTTAGTTTTAGGGTAAAAGGATAGGATTAGGGTTATGGGTTGGGCTTAGGTTTAGGGTTAAAGTTTACTGCTAGGGTTAGGGATAGGGTTCAGGGTTAGCTTTAGGGGTTCTGGTTAGGGTTAGGTGTTAGGTTAGTGTCAGGGTTAGGTGTAGTCGTGAGGGTAAGGTTTAGGGTTAACTTTAAAAGCTAGGGTTAGGTTTAATGGTTAGGATTAGGATTAGGGTTAAGGGTTAGGGTAAGGCTTAGGGGTTAGGGTGAAGGGTTAGGGTGAAGGGTTAGGGTTTTTGTTAGGCATAGC
>NW_027182848.1:1092500-1097500 GCF_041146395.1 Eulemur rufifrons
ATTAACGTTAGGATAAGAGGTTAAAGTTAGGCGCACGGTGAGGTTTACGTGTTAAGGGGAGAAATAGGAACAGGGTTGGGTGTTATGTTCAGGGTTAGGGTTATCTGTTAAAGGTATTGTTTATGCTTAGCGCACGGGCCCTGTCTGCATTGGGCGGGCGGGGGGAGTTTAGGGGACTGGGATTGTACCCGGGAACCCACTCTATCATACTCTGGGTATGAGCCTGTGGGTTTCATGCAGGACGCAGAGGTAGAGCCTCGTTTCACGCATGGCATGGGAGCATTGCAGGCTTTCTAAACTCTAAGAAAGCAAGAAGTCTGAGAATTAGATTTAGGGTTAGGATTCTGGTTAGGGTTAAGGATGAAGTTTAGTGTTAGGGTGAGGGCTTAGGGTTAGGGATTAGGGTTAGGGTTAAAGGTTACTCTTAGGTTTAATGGTTACACTTTGGTATAGGGTTGAGGTTTACCGTTAGGGTTAAGATGAGGGTTAGGGTTTGGTACAGGGTTAGGGTTAAGTGTTCGGTTTAGGGTTGAAGATTAGGATTAGGGTTAGGATTAAAGGTTAGCGTGAGAGTTAACGCTTAGGGTTAAGCTTAAGAGTTAGGGGTTAGGGTTAGGTTTAGGGTTCGTTTTATGGTTAGAGTTATGTGCTATGGTTTGTGTTAGAGGTTAGGGTTAGGTTTACTGGTCACGGTGAGGGTTACGTTTAGGGGTTAGCATTAGGGTTAGGGTTAAGGGATAGGATTAGGGTTAAGTGTTGGGAGTAGGGTGAGGGTTTAGTGTTAGGGTTATCATTAAGGATTAGGGGTAGGGTCAGGGTTAAATGCTTGGGTGCGGGTAATGGTTAGGGTCAGGGTTAAGGTTCACGGATAGGGTTAGTGTTAAGGGTTACGGGTAGGTTTAGGGTTCAGGGTTAGAGTTAGCATTAGGGCTTAAGGTTAGGATTAGGCGGTAGGTTCGATGTAGGGTTAGATCTACGCGTTCGGGTAAGGGCTAGCGTTAGGGTTAAGAGATAGGGTTAGGTTTAATGCTTAGGATTAGGCTTAGGGTTTGGGGTTAAAGTAAGTGTTAGGGGTTAGGTTTCAGGATCAAAGGTTAGGGTTATTTTTAGCTGTAGTGTTAGGGTTAGGGATAAGGGATCCCATTAGCATTAAGGGTCTTCCTTACTGTAGGGTTAAGGGTTAGGCTTAGAGTTAAAGGTTAAGGTTAGGGTCAGTGTTAAGATATGGGGTGAGGTTTAACGGTTAGGGTAAAGGTTAAGCGTTAGGGTTAGGGATTAGTGATTAGGGTTTTTGGTTAGTGTTAGGGTTAGCGGTTAGGAGTTAGTGTTTTATGAAGCGGTATGGTTAGAATTAGGATTGGGGTTAGAGTTAGGGTGAGGTATAGGGGTTAGTTTTAGGGTAAAAGGATAGGATTAGGGTTACGGGTTGGGCTTAGGTTTAGGGTTAAAGTTTACTACTAGGGTTAGGGATAGGGTTCAGGGTTAGCTTTAGGGGTTCTGGTTAGGGTTAGGTGTTAGGTTACTGTCAGGGTTAGGTCTAGTCATGAGGGTTAGGTTTAGGGTTAGCTTTAAGAGCTAGGGTTAGGTTTAATGGTTAGGATTAGGATTAGGGTTAAGGGTTAGGGTAAGGCTTAGGGGTTAGGGTGAAGCGATAGGGTCAAGGGTTAGGGTTTTTTTAGGCATAGCGTTCGGGTTAGACGTAAGGGTTACTGTCAGTGTTAGGGGTGTAGTTAGGGTTACGGTTAGAGTTAGCGGTTTAGAATTAGGGTTAGGGATTAGGTGTGACAGTGATGACTAGGAGATAGGGTTAGAATTATGGGATATGGGTTGTTCTCAGGAAATGGGTTATGCATTAACGTTAGGATAAGAGGTTAAAGTTAGGCGCACGGTGAGGTTTACGTGTTAAGGGAAGAAATAGGAACAGGGTTGGGTGTTATGTTCAGGGTTAGGGTTATCTGTTAAAGGTATTGTTTATGCTTAGCGCACGGGCCCTGTCTGCATTAGGCGGGCGGGGGGGAGTTTTGGGGGCTGGGATTGTACCCGGGAACCCACTCTATCATACTCTGGGTATGGGCCCGTGGGTTTCATGCAGGACACAGTGGTAGAGCCTCCTTTCACGCATGGCATGGGAGGATTGTAGGCTTTCTAAACTCTAAGAAAGCAAGAAGTCTGAGAATTAGATTTAGGGTTAGGATTCTGGTTAGGGTTAAGGATGAAGTTTAGTGTTAGGGTGAGGGCTTAGGGTTAGGAATTAGGGTTAGGGTTAAAGGTTACTCTTAGGTTTAACGGTTACACTTTGGTTTAGGGTTGAGGTTTATGGTTATGGTAAAGATGAGGGGTTATGGTTTGGTACAGGGTTAGGGTTAAGTGTTAGGTTTAGGGTTGAAGATTAGGACTAGGGTTAGGATTAAAGGTTAGCGTGAGAGTTAACGCTTAGGGTTAAGGTTAAGGGTTAGGGATTAGGGTTAGGGTTAGGGTTAGGGTTCCTTTTAGGGTTAGAGTTATGTGCTATGGTTTGTGTTAGAGGTTAGGGTTAGGTTTCCTGGTCACGGTGAGGGTTACGTTTACGGGTTAGCATTAGGGTTAGGGTTAAGGGATAGGATTAGGGTTAAGTGTTGGGAGTAGGGTGAGGGTTTAGTGTTAGGATTAGCAATAAGGATTAGGGATAGGGTCAGGGTTAAATGCTTGGGTGCGGGTAATGGTTAGGGTCAGGGTTAAGGTTCACGGGTAGGGTTAGTGTTAAGGGTTACGGGTAGGTTTAGGGTTCAGGGTTAGAGTTAGCATTAGGGCTTAAGGTTAGGATTAGGTGGTAGGTTAGATTTAGGGTTAGATCTAGGCGTTAGGGTAAGGGCTAGCGTTAGGGTTAAGAGATAGTGTTAGGTTTAATGCTTAGGATTAGGGTTAGGGTTTGGGGTTAAAGTAAGTGTTAGGGGTTAGGTTTCAGGATCAAAGGTTAGGGTTATTTTTAGCTGTAGTGTTAGGGTTAGGGATAAGGGATCCCATTAGCATTAAGGGTCTTCCTTACTGTAAGGTTAAGGGTTAGGCTTAGAGTTAAAGTTTAAGGTTAGGGTCAGTGTTAAGATTTAGGGTGAGGGTTAACGGTTAGGGTAAAGGTTAAGCGTTAGGGTTAGGGATTAGTGATTAGGGATTTTGGTTAGTGTTAGGGTTAGCGGTTAGGAGTTAGTGTTTTATGAAGGGGTATGGTTAGAATTAGGATTGGGGTTAGAGTTAGGGTGAGGTATAGGGGTTAGGTTTAGGGGTTAGTTTTAGGGTAAAAGGATAGGATTAGGGTTACGGGTTGGGCTTAGGTTTAGGGTTAAAGTTTACTGCTAGGGTTAGGGATAGGGTTCAGGGTTAGCTTTAGGGGTTCTGGTTAGGGTTAGGTGTTAGGTTAGTGTCAGGGTTAGGTCTAGTCGTGAGGGTAAGGTTTAGGGTTAGCTTTAAGAGCTAGGGTTAGGTTTAATGGTTAGGATTAGGATTAGGGTTAAGGGTTAGGGTAAGGCTTAGGGGTTAGGGTGAAGGGATAGAGTAAGGGTTAGGGTTTTTGTTAGGCATAGCGTTCGGGTTAGAAGTAAGGGTTACTGTCAGTGTCAGGGTTGTAGTTAGGGTTAAGGTTAGGGTTAGCGGTTTAGAATTAGGGTTAGGGATTAGGTGTCACAGTGATGACTAGGAGATACGGTTAGAATTATGGGATAGGGGTTGTTCTCAGGAAATGGGTTATGCATTAACGTTAGGATAAGAGGTTAAAATTAGGCGCACGGTGAGGTTTACGTGTTAAGGGGAGAAATAGGAACAGGGTTGGGTGTTATGTTCAGGGTTAGGGTTATCTGTTAAAGGTATTGTTTATGCTTAGCACACGGGCCTTGTCTGCATTAGGCGGGCGGGGGGAGTTTAGCCGCCTGGGATTGTACCCGGGAAACCACTCTATCATACCCTGGGTATGGGCCCGTGGGTTTCATGCAGGACACAGTGGTAGAGCCTCCTTTCACGCATGGCATGGGAGGATTGCAGGCTTTCTAAACTCAAAGAAAGCAAGAAGTCTGAGAATTAGATTTAGGGATAGGATTATGGTTAGGGTTGGATGAAGTTTAGTGTTAGGGTGAGGGCTTAGGGTTAGGGATTAGGGTTAGGGTTAAAGGTTACTCTTAGGTTTAACGGTTACACTTTGGTTTAGGGTTGAGTTTTACGGTTAGGGTTTAGATGAGGGGTTAGTGTGTGGTACAGGGTTAGGGTTAAGTGTTAGGTTTAGGGTTGAAGATTAGGATTAGGGTTAGGATTAAAGGTTAGCGTGAGAGTTAACGCTTAGCGTTAAGGTTAAGTGTTAGGGTTTAGGGTTAGGGTTAGTGTTAGGGTTAGGTTTAGGGTTAGAGTTATGTGCTATGGTTTGTGTTAGAGGTTAGGGTTAGGTTTACTGGTCACGGTTAGGGTTACGTTTATGGGGTAGCATTAGGGTTAAGGTTAAGGTTAAGGGATAGGATTAGGGATAAGTGTTGGGCTTAGGGTTAGGGTTTAGTGTTAGGGTTAGCATTAAGGATTAGGGTTAGGGTCAGGGTTAAAAGCTTGGGTGCGGGTAATGGTTAGGGTCAGGGTTAAGGTTCACGGATAGGGTTAGTGTTAAGGGTTACGGGTAGGTTTAGGGTTCAGGGTTAGAGTTAGGGTTAGGGTTAGGGTTAGGGGTTAGGGTTAGGGTAAGCTCAGGGTCAGGGGTTAGGGATTAGGGTTAGGGTTAGGGGTTAGTGTTAGGGTTAGGGGTTAGGGTTAGGGTTAGGGGTTAGGGTTAGGGTTAGGGGGTTAGGTTTATGGTTGGGGTTGGGGTTAGGGTTAGGGTTAGGGGTTAGGGTTAGGGTTAGGGTTCGGGTTCGGGTTAGTGTTAGGGTTAGGGTTGGGTTAGGGTTAGGGTTAGGGTAGGGGTAGGGGTAGGGGTAGGGTTAGGGGTTAGGGTTAGGATTAGGGGTTAGGCTCAGGGTCAGGGTCAGGGTCAGGGTTAGGGGTTAGGTTTA
>NW_027182848.1:1102500-1110000 GCF_041146395.1 Eulemur rufifrons
TTGGGCTTAGGGTTAGGGTTTAATATTAGGGTTATCATTAAGGATTAGGGTTAGGGTCAGGGTTGAGGTTCACGGATAAGGTTAGTGTTAAGGGTTACGTGTCGGTTTGGGGTTCTGGGATAGAGTTAGCATTAGGGCTTAAGGTTAGGATTAGGCGGTAGGTTAGATTTAGGGTTTGATCTAGGCGTTAGGGTAAGGGCTAGCGTTAGGGTTCAGAGATAGGGTTAGGTTTAATGCTTAGGATTAGGGTTAGGGTTTGGGGTTAAAGTAAGTGTTAGGGGTTAGGTTTAAGGATCAAAGGTTAGGGTTATTTTTAGCTGTAGTGTTAGGGTTAGGGATAAGGGATCCCATTAGCATTAAGGGTCTTCCTTACTGTAGGGTTAAGGGTTAGGCTTAGAGTTAAAGGCTAGGGTTAGGGTCAGTGTTAAGATTTAGGGTGAGGGTTAACGGTTAGGTTAAAGGTTACGCCCTAGGGTTAGGGATTAGTGATTAGGGTTTTTGGTTAGTGTTAGGGTTAGCGGTTAGGAGTTAGTGTTTTATGAAGGGGTATGGTTAGAATTAGGATTGGGGTTAGAGTTAGGGTGAGGTATAGGGGTTAGGTTTAGGGGTTAGTTTTAGGGTAAAAGGATAGGATTAGGGTTACGGGTTGGGCTTAGGTTTAGGGTTAAAGTTTACTGCTAGGGTTAGGGATAGGGTTCAGGGTTAGCTTTAGGGGTTCTGGTTAGGGTTAGGTGTTAGGTTAGTGTCAGGGTTAGGTCTAGTCGTGAGGGTAAGGTTTAGGGTTAGCTTTAAGAGCTAGGGTTAGCTTTAATGGTTAGGATTAGGATTAGGGTTAAGGGTTAGGGTAAGGCTTAGGGGTGAGGGTGAAGGGTTAGGGTCAAGGGTTAGGGTTTTTGTTAGGCATAGCGTTGGGGTTAGAAGTAAGGGTTACTGTCAGTGTTAGGGTTGTAGGTAGGGTTACGGTTAGGGTTAGCGGTTTAGAATTAGGGTTAGGGATTAGGTGTCACAGTGATGACTAGGAGATAGGGTTAGAATTATGGGATAGGGGTTGTTCTCAGGAAATGGGTTATGCATTAACGTTAGGATAAGAGGTTAAAATTAGGCGCACGGTGAGGTTTACGTGTTAAGGGGAGAAATAGGAACAGGGTTGGGTGTTATGTTCAGGGTAGGGTTATCTGTTAAAGGTATTGTTTATGCTTAGCACACGGGCCTTGTCTGCATTAGGCGGGCGGGGGGAGTTTAGCCGGCTGGGATTGTACCCGGGAAACCACTCTATCATACCCTGGGTATGGGCCCGTGGGTTTCATGCAGGACACAGTGGTAGAGCCTCCTTTCACGCATGGCATGGGAGGATTGCAGGCTTTCTAAACTCAAAGAAAGCAAGAAGTCTGAGAATTAGATTTAGGGATAGGATTATGGTTAGGGTTGGATGAAGTTTAGTGTTAGGGTGAGGGCTTAGGGTTAGGGATTAGGGTTAGGGTTAAAGGTTACTCTTAGGTTTAACGGTTACACTTTGGTTTAGGGTTGAGTTTTACGGTTAGGGTTTAGATGAGGCGTTAGTGTGTGGTACAGGGTTAGGGTTAAGTGTTAGGTTTAGGGTTGAAGATTAGGATTAGGGTTAGGATTAAAGGTTAGCGTTAGAGTTAACGCTTAGCGTTAAGGTTAAGTGTTAGGGTTTAGGGTTAGGGTTAGTGTTAGGGTTAGGTTTAGGGTTAGAGTTATGTGCTATGGTTTGTGTTAGAGGTTAGGGTTAGGTTTACTGGTCACGGTTAGGGTTACGTTTATGGGGTAGCATTAGGGTTAAGGTTAAGGTTAAGGGATAGGATTAGGGATAAGTGTTGGGCTTAGGGTTAGGGTTTAGTGTTAGGGTTAGCATTAAGGATTAGGGTTAGGGTCAGGGTTAAAAGCTTGGGTGCGGGTAATGGTTAGGGTCAGGGTTAAGGTTCACGGATAGGGTTAGTGTTAAGGGTTACGGGTAGGTTTAGGGTTAGGGTTAGAGTTAGCATTAGGGCTTAAGGTTAAGATTAGGCGGTAGGTAAGATTTAGGGTTAGATCTAGGCGTTAGGGTAAGGGCTAGCGTTAGGGTTAAGAGATAGGGTTAGGTTTAATGCTTAGGATTAGGGTTAGGGTTTGGGGTTAAAGTAAGTGTTAGGAGTTAGGTTTAAGGATCCAAGGTTAAGGTTATTTTTAGCTGTAGTGTTAGGCTTAGGGATAAGGGATCCCATTAGCATTAAGGGTCTTCCTTACTGTAGGGTTAAGGGTTAGGCTTAGAGTTAAAGGTTAAGGTTAGGGTCAGTGTTAAGATTTAGGGTGAGGGTTAATGGTTAGGGTAAAGGTTAAGCGTTAGGGTTAGGGATTAGTGATTAGGGTTTTTGGTTAGTGTTCGGGTTATCGGTTAGGAGTTAGTGTTTTATGAAGGGGTATGGTTAGAATTAGGATTGGGGTTAGAGTTAGGGTGAGGTATAGGGGTTAGGTTTAGGGGTTAGTTTTAGGGTAAAAGGATAGGATTAGGGTTATGGGTTGGGCTTAGGTTTAGGGTTAAAGTTTACTGCTAGGGTTAGGGATAGGGTTCAGGGTTAGCTTTAGGGGTTCTGGTTAGGGTTAGGTGTTAGGTTAGTGTCAGGGTTAGGTGTAGTCGTGAGGGTAAGGTTTAGGGTTAACTTTAAAAGCTAGGGTTAGGTTTAATGGTTAGGATTAGGATTAGGGTTAAGGGTTAGGGTAAGGCTTAGGGGTTAGGGTGAAGGGTTAGGGTGAAGGGTTAGGGTTTTTGTTAGGCATAGCAAACAAACAAACTTCTAAACCCTTCCGGGGTTAGAAGTAAGGGTTACTGTCAGTGTTAGGGTTGTAGGTAGGGTTACGGTTAGGGTTAGCGGTTTAGAATTAGGATTAGGGATTAGGTGTCACAGTGATTACTAGGAGATAGGGTTAGAATTATGGGATAGGGGTTGTTCTCAGGAAATGGGTTATGCATTAACGTTAGGATAAGAGGATAAAGTTAGGCGCACTGTGAGGTTTACGTGTTAAGGGGAGAAATAGGAACAGGGTTGGGTGTTATGTTCAGGGTTAGGGTTATCTGTTAAAGATATTGTTTATGCTTAGCGCACGGGCCCTGTCTGCATTAGGCGGGTGGGGGGAGTTTAGGGGGCTGGGATTGTACCCGGGAACCCACTCTATCATACTCTGGGTATGGGCCCATGGGTTTCGTACAGGACACAGTGGTAGAGCCTCCTTTCACGCATGGCATGGGAGGATTGCAGGCTTTCTAAACTCTAAGAAAGCAAGAAGTCTGAGAATTAGATTTAGGGTTAGGATTCTGGTTAGGGTTAAGGATGAAGTTTAGTGTTAGGGTGAGGGCTTAGGTTTAGGGATTAGGGTTAGGGTTAAAGGTTACTCTTAGGTTTAACGGTTACACTTTGGTTTAGGGTTGAGGTTTACGGTTAGGGTTAAGATGGGGGGTTTGGGTTTGGTACAGGGTTAGGGTTAAGTGTTAGGTTTAGGGTTGAAGATTAGGATTAGGGTTAGGATTAAAGGTTAGCGTGAGAGTTAACGCTTAGGGTTAAGGTTAAGAGTTAGGGTTTAGGGTTAGGGTTAGGTTTATGGTTAGTTTTAGGGTTAGAGTTATGTGCTATGGTTTGTGTTAGAGGTTAGGGTTAGGTTTACTGGTCACGGTTAGGGTTACGTTTAGGGGGTAGCATTAGGGTTAGGGTTAGGGTTAAGGGATACGATTAGGGTTAAGTGTTGGGCTTAGGGTTAGGGTTTAGTGTTAGGCTTAGCATTAAGGATTAGGGTTAGAATCAGGGTTAAATGCTTGGGTGCGGTAATGGTTAGGGTCAGGGTTAAGGTTCACGGATAGGGTTAGTGTTAAGGGTTACGGGTTGTTTTGGGGTTCAGGGTTAGAGTTAGCATTAGGGCTTAAGGTTAGGATTAGGCTTTAGGTTCGATTTAGGGTTAGATCTAGGCGTTAGGGTAAGGGCTAGCGTTAGGGTTCAGAGATAGGGTTAGGTTTAATGCTTAGGATTAGGGTTAGGGTTTGGGGTTAAAGTAAGTGTTAGGGGTTAGGTTTAAGGATCCAAGGTTAGGGTTATTTTTAGCTGTAGTGTTAGGGTTAGGGATAAGGGATCCCATTAGCATTAAGGGTCTTCCTTACTGTAGGGTTAAGGGTTAGGCTTAGAGTTAAAGGTTAAGGTTAGGGTCAGTGTTAAGATTTAGGGTGAGGGATAACGGTTAGGGTAAAGGTTAAGCGTCAGGGTTAGGGATTAGTGATTAGGGATTTCGGTTAGTGTTAGGGTTAGCGGTTAGGAGTTAGTGTTTTATGAAGGGGTATGGTTAGAATTAGGATTGGGGTTAGAGTTAGGGTGAGGTATAGGGGTTAGGTTTAGGGGTTAGTTTTAGGGTAAAAGGATAGGATTAGGGTTACGGGTTGGGCTTAGGTTTAGGGTTAAAGTTTACTGCTAGGGTTAGGGATAGGGTTCAGGGTTAGCTTTAGGGGTTCTGGTTAGGGTTAGGTGTTAGGTTAGTGTCAGGGTTAGGTCTAGTCGTGAGGGTAAGGTTTAGGGTTAGCTTTAAGAGCTAGGGTTAGGTTTAATGGTTAGGATTAGGATTAGGGTTAAGGGTTAGGGTAAGGCTTGGGGGTTAGGTGGAAGGGTTAGGGTCAAGGGTTGGGGTTTTTGTTAGGCGTAGCGTTGGGGTTAGAAGTAAGGGTTACTGTCAGTGTTAGGGTTGTAGGTAGGGTTACGGTTAGGGTTAGCGGTTTAGAATTAGGGTTAGGGATTAGGTGTCACAGTGATGACTAGGAGATAGGGTTAGAATTATGGGATGGGGTTGTTCTCAGGAAATGGGTTATGCATTAACGTTAGGATAAGAGGTTAAAGTTAGGCGCACGGTGAGGTTTACGTGTTAAGGGGAGAAATAGGAACAGGGTTGGGGTTATGTTCAGGGTTAGGGTTATCTGTTAAAGGTATTGTTTATGCTTAGCACACGGGACCTGTCTGCATTAGGCGTTCGGGGGGATCTTAGGGGGCTGGGATTGTACCCGGGAACCCACTCTATCATACTCTGTGTATGGGCGCGTGGGTTTCATGCAGGACACAGTGGTAGAGCCACCATTCACGCATGGCATGGGAGGATTGCAGGCTTTCTAAACTCAAAGAAAGCAAGAAGTCTGAGAATTAGATTTAGGGTTAGGATTATGGTTAGGGTTAAGGATGAAGTTTAGTGTTAGGGTGAGGGCTTAGGGTTAGGGATTAGGGTTAGGGTTAAAGGTTACTATTAGGTTTAACGGTTACACTTTGGTTTAGGGTTGAGGTTTACGGTTAGGGTTAAGATGAGGGGTTAGGGTTTGGTACAGGGTTAGGGTTAAGTGTTAGGTTTAGGGTTGAAGATTAGGATTAGGGTTAGGATTAAAGGTTAGCGTGAGACTTAACGCTTAGGGTTAAGTTTAAGAGTTAGGGTTTAGGGTTAGGGTTAGGGTTAGGGTTAGTTTTAGAGTTAGAGTTATGTGCTATGGTTTGTGTTAGAGGTTAGGGTTAGGTTTATTGTTCACGGTTAGGGTTAAGTTTAGGGGTTAGCATTAGGGTTATGGTTAGGGTTAAGGGATAGGAATAGGGTTAAGTGTAGGGCTTAGGGTAGGGTTTAGTGTTAGGGTTATCATTAAGGATTATGGTTAGGGTTAGGGTTAAATGCTTGTTGCGGTTAATGGTTATCGTCAGGTATAAGTTTCACGGATAGGGTTAGTGTTAAGGGTTACGGGTAGGTTTAGGGTTCAGGGTTAGAGTTAGCATTAGGGCTTAAGGTTAGGATTAGGCGGTAGGTTAGATTTAGGGTTAGATCTAGGCGTTAGGGTAAGGGCTAGCGTTAGGGTTAAGAGATAGGGTTAGGTTTAATGCTTAGGATTAGGGTTAGGGTTTGGGGTTAAAGTAAGTGTTAGGGGTTAGGTTTAAGGATCCAAGGTTAGGGTTATTTTTAGCTGTAGTGTTAGGGTTAGGGATAAGGGATCCCATTAGCATTAAGGGTCTTCCTTACTGTAGGGTTAAGGGTTAGGCTTAGAGTTAAAGGTTAAGGTTAGGGTCAGTGTTAAGATTTAGGGTGAGGGTTAACGGTTTGGGTAAAGGTTAAGCGTTAGGGTTAGGGATTAGTGATTAGGGTTTTTGGTTATTGTTAGGGTTAGTGGTTAGGAGTTAGTGTTTTATGAAGGGGTATGGTTAGAATTAGGATTGGGGTTAGAGTTAGGGTGAGGTATAGGGGTTAGGTTTAGGGGTTAGTTTTAGGGTAAAAGGATAGGATTAGCGTTACGGGTTGGGCTTAGGTTTAGGGTTAAAGTTTACTTCTGGGGATAGGAATAGGGTTCAGGGTTAGCTTTAGGGGTTCTGGTTAGGGTTAGGTGTTAGGTTAGTGTCAGGGTTAGGTCTAGTCGTGAGGGTAAGGTTTAGGGTTAGCTTTAAGAGCTAGGGTTAGGTTTAATGGTTAGGATTAGGATTAGGGTTAAGGGTTAGGGTAAGGCTTGGGGGTTAGGTGGAAGGGTTAGGGTCAAGGGTTGGGGTTTTTGTTAGGCGTAGCGTTGGGGTTAGAAGTAAGGGTTACTGTCAGTGTTAGGGTTGTAGGTAGGGTTACGGTTAGGGTTAGCGGTTTAGAATTAGGGTTAGGGATTAGGTGTCACAGTGATGACTAGGAGATAGGGTTAGAATTATGGGATGGGGTTGTTCTCAGGAAATGGGTTATGCATTAACGTTAGGATAAGAGGTTAAAGTTAGGCGCACGGTGAGGTTTACGTGTTAAGGGGAGAAATAGGAACAGGGTTGGGGTTATGTTCAGGGTTAGGGTTATCTGTTAAAGGTATTGTTTATGCTTAGCACACGGGACCTGTCTGCATTAGGCGTTCGGGGGGATCTTAGGGGGCTGGGATTGTACCCGGGAACCCACTCTATCATAATCTGTGTATGGGCGCGTGGGTTTCATGCAGGACACAGTGGTAGAGCCACCATTCACGCATGGCATGGGAGGATTGCAGGCTTTCTAAACTCAAAGAAAGCAAGAAGTCTGAGAATTAGATTTAGGGTTAGGATTATGGTTAGGGTTAAGGATGAAGTTTAGTGTTAGGGTGAGGGCTTAGGGGTAGGGATTAGGGTTAGGGTTAAAGGTTACTATTAGGTTTAACGGTTACACTTTGGTTTAGGGTTGAGGTTTACGGTTAGGGTTAAGATGAGGGGTTAGGGTTTGGTACAGGGTTAGGGTTAAGTGTTAGGTTTAGGGTTGAAGATTAGGATTAGGGTTAGGATTAAAGGTTAGCGTGAGACTTAACGCTTAGGGTTAAGTTTAAGAGTTAGGGTTTAGGGTTAGGGTTAGGGTTAGGGTTAGTTTTAGAGTTAGAGTTATGTGCTATGGTTTGTGTTAGAGGTTAGGGTTAGGTTTATTGTTCACGGTTAGGGTTAAGTTTAGGGGTTAGCATTAGGGTTATGGTTAGGGTTAAGGGATAGGAATAGGGTTAAGTGTAGGGCTTAGGGT
>NW_027182848.1:1115000-1120000 GCF_041146395.1 Eulemur rufifrons
AGTGTATGGGCCTCTGGGTTTCATGCAGGACACTGTGGCAGAGCGGGCTTTCATGCATGGCTTAGTAGGATTGTAGGCTTTCAAAACTCTGAGAAAGCAAGTCTGAGAATTAGATTTAGGGTTAGGATTACGGTACGGTTTAGGGATGAAGATTAGCGATAGGGTGAGGGCTTAGGGTTAGGGGTTAGGGTTAGGGTTAGGGTTGTTGGTAGGGTGAAGGTTAGGGTTGGCATTTTAGAATTAGGGATGAGGTGTTACGGTTATGGCTAGGGGTTAGGATTAGAATTATGGGATAGGGCTTCTTCTCAGGGTGTTATGCATTAAGGTTAAGATAAGGGGATAAGTTAGGGTTACGGGGAGGTTTATGTTTTAAGGTGAGCAATAGGATCAGGGTCAGGTGCTATGTTCAGGGTGAGGGTTATCTGTTAGGGGTAGTGTTTATACTTAGCGTACAGGCCCTGTCTGCACTGGGCGGGGGGCTGGGGTTAGGGGGATGGGATTGTCCCCGGGAACCCACTCTATCATACGCTAGGTATGGGCTCCTGGTTTCATGCAAGAGACAGCTGCAGAGCCCCCTTTTACTCATGGCATGGGAGGATTTTAGGCTTTCTAAACTCTAAGAAAGCAAGAAGTCCGAGAATTAGATTTAGGGGTAGGATTATGATAATGTTTAGGGTTAGGGTTAGTGTTAAGGTGGGGTCTTAGGGTTAGGGGTTAGGGTTAGAGGTTAGTGTTAGGTGTAACAGTTACAGTTAGGTTTATGGTTAAGTTTCAGGGTTAGGGTTAAGGTTTGGGTTTAGCGTTTGGCACAGGGTTAGGCTTCAGTGTTAGCTTTATGGTTAAAGATTAGGATTAGGGTTAGTGTGAGGGTTAATGGTAAGGGTCAAGATTAAGGGTTAGGGTTGGGGTTAGGGTTAGGTTTAGGGTTAGGGCTTAGGGTTAGGGGATAGGATTAGGGTTAAGTGTTGGGCTTATGGTTAGGGTTAAAGTTTAGTGTTAGGGTTAATGTTTAGTGTTATGGTCCAGTTTAAGTGTTAGGGTGAGGGTTAACAGTTAGGATTAGGCTTAGGGGTTAGGGATATAGTGAAGGTTCAGTGTTAGGGTTAGGTTTAGGGTTCAGGGTTAGGGTTAGCTTTAGGGGATATGGTTAGGGTTAGGTGTTAGGTTAGTGTCAGGGTTAGGTCTGGTCGTGAGGGTAAGGTTTAGGGTTAGCTTTAAGAGCTAGGGTTAGGTTTAATGGTTAGGATTAGGATTACGGTTAAAGGTTAGGGTAATGCTCAGGGGTTAGGGTGAAGGGTGAAGGGTTAGGGCTTTTGTTAGGCATAGCGTTGGGGTTAGAACTAAGGGTTCCTGGCCGGGCGCGGTGGCTCACGCCTGTAATCCTAGCACTCTGGGAGGCCGAGGTGGGCGGATCGTTTGAGCTCAGGAGTTCGAGACCAGCCTGAGCAAGAGCGAGACCCCATCTCTACTAAAAATAGAAAGAAATTATATGGACAACTAAAATATATATATACAAAAAATTAGCCGGGCATGGTGGTGCATGCCTGTAGTCCCAGCTACTCGGGAGGCTGAGACAAGAGGATCGCTTGAGCTCAGGAGTTTGAGGTTGCTGTGAGCTAGGCTGACGCCACGGCACTCACTCTAGCCTGGGCAACAGAGTGAGACTCTGTCTCAAAAAAAAAAAAAAAAAAAAAAAAAAGAACTAAGGGTTCCTGTCAGTGTTAGGGTTGTAGGCAGCGTTACGGTTAGGCTTAGCGGTGGAGAATTAGGGTTAGGGATTAGGTGTTACAGTTATGACTAGGAGATAGGGTTAGAATTATGGGATAGGGGATGTTCTCAGGGAATGGGTTATGCATTAACGTTACGTTAAGAGGTTAAAGTTAGGCTCACGGTGAGGTTTACGTGTTAAGGGGAGAAATAGGAACAGGGTTAGGTGCCATGTTCAGGGTTAGGGTTATCTGTTAAAGGTATCATTTATGCTTAGCGCACGGGCCCTGTCGGCATTAGGCTGGGGGGAGGTTAGGGGGCTGGCATTGTCACCGGGAACCCACTGTATCGGACTCTGGGTATGGGCCCGTGGATTTCATGCAGGACACAGTGGTAGAGCCTCCTTTCACACATGGCACGGGAGGATTGCAGGCTTTCTAAACTCTAAGAAAGCAAGAAGTCTGAGAATTAGATTTAGGGTTAGGATTATGGTTAGGGTTCAGGATGAAGTGTAGTGTTATGGTGAGGGGATAGGGTTACAGATTAGGGTTACGGTTTAAGGTTACTGTTAGGTTTAACGGTTACAGTTCGTTTTGGGGTTGAGGTTTGCGGATAGGGTTAAGATGAGGGGTCAGGGTTTGGTACAGGGTTAGGGTTGTGTTCGGTTTAGGGTTGAAGATTAGGATTAGGGTTAGGATTAAAGGTTAGCATGAGAGTTAACGGTTAAGATTAAGGTTAAGGGTTAGGGTTAGGGTTTAGGTTTAGGGTTAAGGGTTAGGGTTAGTTTTAGGGTTAGAGTTATGTGTTAGGGTTTGTGTTAGAGGTTAGGGTTAGGTTTACTGTTCGTGGTTAGAGTTACATTTAGGGGTTAGCATTAGGGTTAGGGATTAGGTTTAGGGTAAGTGTTTAGAGTTAGTGTTGGGCTTTAGGCTCGGGGCTTAGGTTCAGGGTCAGAGGTTAGGGTTGGTGGTAGGGCTTAGATTTAGCGGTCAGTTTAAGGGCACAGGACCTGGTTAATCTACGGTGAGAGGGGTGTGGTCGGAGTCACCACAAAAGCACAACATCATTCCCTGGGCCTTGGGACAAAACCTACATGCAGGACTCAGGCAGAGCCTCATCTCACACATGGCATGGCTGTATTGTAGGCTTGCTTCACTCTGGGAATGGAAGTAGTGTGAGAATTAGGGTTAGGTTTGGGGTTAGGGGTTTCGAGTTAGGGGTTAGGTTTCGAGTCAGGGTCAGGTGCTAGGGATTAGTGGTTAGGTTTAGAGTTAGTGTTAGGGGTTAGGTGTTAAGTCTGGGTTGGGGGCCAGGGTTAGGTTTAGGGTTGGGGTTAGCGTTAGGGTTAGGGGTTAGGGTTAAGGGATAGGGTTAGGGTTAAGGGTTAGGCTTAGGGTTAGGGTTCAGGGTTAGGGTTAAGGTTTAGGGTTAGAGTCAGGGTTAAGTGTTAGGGTGAGGCTTAACAGTTAGGGTTAGGGTTAGGGGGTTAGGAATAGGGTTAGGGTTAAGGGTTAGGGTTATGGTTCAGGTTTAAGGTTAGGATTAGGGGTTAGGGTTAGTGTTAACTGTAGGTCAGTGTTGGGGTTAGATCTCTAGGCATTAGCGTATAGGTTAGGGTTAGGGTTAAGTAGGGTTATGTTTAATGGTTAGGATTGGGATTAGCGTTAAGGGTTAGGGTTAAGCTTTAGGGGTTATGACTAAGGATCAATGGTTAGGGTTATTTTTAGGCGTAGGGTCAGGGTAAGGGTTTTAGGGTTAGTGTTAGTGTTGTTAGTAGGGTTAAGGTTAGGGTTGGCGTTTCAGAATTAGGGATTAGGTGTTATGGTTACGGCTAGGAGTTAGGGTTAGAATTACGGTATAGGGCTTGTTCTCAGGGTGTCATGCATTATCGTTAAGATAAGGGGTTAAGTTAGGGTTAGGGTGAGGTTTACGTGTTAAGGTGAGCAGTAGGATCAGGGTTAGGTGTTATGTTCTGGGTTAGGGTTATGGGTGTGGGGTAGGGTTTATGCTTAGGGCACGGGCCCTGTATGCACTAGGAGGCGAAGTTAGGGGTCTGTGATGGTCGCTGGGAGCCCACTCTATCGTACGCAGTGTATGGGCCTCTGGGTTTCATGCAGGACACTGTGGCAGAGCGGGCTTTCATGCATGGCTTAGTAGGATTGTAGGCTTTCAAAACTCTGAGAAAGCAAGTCTGAGAATTAGATTTAGGGTTAGGATTACGGTACGGTTTAGGGATGAAGATTAGCGATAGGGTGAGGGTTTAGGGTTAGGGGTTAGGGTTAGGGTTAGGGTTGTTGGCAGGGTGAAGGTTAGGGTTGGCATTTTAAAATTAGGGATGAGGTGTCACGGTTATGGCTAGGGGTTAGGATTAGAATTATGGGATAGGGCTTCTTCTCAGGGTGTTATGCATTAAGGTTAAGATAAGGGGATAAGTTAGGGTTACGGGGAGGTTTATGTTTTAAGGTGAGCAATAGGATCAGGGTCAGGTGCTATGTTCAGGGTGAGGGTTATCTGTTAGGGGTAGTGTTTATACTTAGCGTACAGGCCCTGTCTGCACTGGGCGGGGGGCTGGGGTTAGGGGGATGGGATTGTCCCCGGGAACCCACTCTATCATACGCTAGGTATGGGCTCCTGGTTTCATGCAAGAGACAGCTGCAGAGCCCCCTTTTACTCATGGCATGGGAGGATTTTAGGCTTTCTAAATTCTAAGAAAGCAAGAAGTCCGAGAATTAGATTTAGGGGTAGGATTATGATAATGTTTAGGGTTAGGGTTAGTGTTAAGGTGGGGTCTTAGGGTTAGGGGTTAGGGTTAGAGGTTAGTGTTAGGTGTAACAGTTACAGTTAGGTTTATGGTTAAGTTTCAGGGTTAGGGTTAAGGTTTGGGTTTAGCGTTTGGCACAGGGTTAGGCTTCAGTGTTAGCTTTATGGTTAAAGATTAGGATTAGGGTTAGTGTGAGGGTTAATGGTAAGGGTCAAGATTAAGGGTTAGGGTTGGGGTTAGGGTTAGGTTTAGGGTTAGGGCTTAGGGTTAGGGGATAGGATTAGGGTTAAGTGTTGGGCTTATGGTTAGGGTTAAAGTTTAGTGTTAGGGTTAATGTTTAGTGCTATGGTCCAGTTTAAGTGCTAGGGTGAGGGTTAACAGTTAGGATTAGGCTTAGGGGTTAGGGATATAGTGAAGGTTCAGTGTTAGGGTTAGGTTTAGGGTTCAGGGTTAGGGTTAGCTTTAGGGGTTATGGTTAGGGTTAGGTGTTAGGTTAGTGTCAGGGTTAGGCCTAGTCGTGAGGGTAAGGTTT
>NW_027182848.1:1125000-1272500 GCF_041146395.1 Eulemur rufifrons
CTGGGATTGTACCCGGGAACCCACTCTATCATACTCTGGGTATGAGCCCGTGGGTTTCATGCAGGACGCAGTGGTAGAGCCTCCTTTCACGCATTGCATGGGAGGATTGCAGGCTTTCTAAACTCTAAGAAAGCAAGAAGTCTGAGAATTAGATTTAGGGTTAGGATTCTGGTTAGGGTTAAGGATGAAGTTTAGTGTTAGGGTGAGGGCTTAGGGTTAGGGATTAGGGTTAAGGTTAAAGGTTACTCTTAGGTTTAACGGTTACACTATGGTTTAGGGTGGAGATTTACGGTTAGGGTTAAGATGAGGGCTTAGGGTTTGGTACAGGGTTAGGGTTAAGTGTTAGGTTTAGGGTTGAAGATTAGGATTTGGGTTAGGATTAAAGGTTAGCGTGAGAGTTAACTCTTATGTTTAAGGTTAGGAGTTAGGGTTTAGGGTTAGGGTTAGGGTTAGGGTTAGTTTTAGGGTTAGAGTTATGTACTATGGTTTGTGTTAGAGGTTAGGGTTAGGTTTACTGGTCACGGTTAAAGTTACGTTTAGGGGGTAGCATTAGGGTTAGGGTTAGGGTTAAGGGATAGGATTAGGGATAAGTGTTGGGCTTAGGTTTAGGGTTTGGTGTTAAGGTTAGCATTAAGGATTAGGGTTAGGGTCAGGGTTAAATGCTTGGGTGCGGGTAATGGTTAGGGTCAGGGTTAAGGTTCACGGATAGGGTTAGTTTTAAAGGTTACGGGTAGGTTTAGGGTTCAGAGTTAGAGTTAGCATTAGGGCTTAAGGTTAGGATTAGGCGGTAGGTTAGATTTAGGGTTACTACTAGGCGTTAGGTTAAGGGCTAGCGTTAGGGTTAAGAGATAGGGTTAGGTTTAATGCTTAGGATTAGGGTTAGGGTTTGGGGTTAAAGTAAGTGTTAGGGGTTAGGTTTAAGGATCGAAGGTTAGGGTTATTTTTAGCTGTAGTGTTAGGGTTAGGGATAAGGGATCCCATTAGCATTAAGGGTCTTCCTTACTGTAGGGTTAAGGGTTAGGCTTAGAGTTAAAAGTTAAGGTTAGGGTCAGTGTTAAGATTTAGGGTGAGGGTTAACGGTTAGGGTAAAGGTTAAGCGTTAGGGTTAGGGATTAGTGATTAGGGTTTTTGGTTAGTGTTAGGGTTAGCGGTTAGGAGTTAGTGTTTTATGAAGGGGTATGGTTAGAATTAGGATTGGGGTTAGAGTTAGGGTGAGGTATAGGGGTTAGGTTTAGGGGTTAGTTTTAGGGTAAAAGGATAGGATTAGGGTTACGGGTTGGGCTTAGGTTTAGGGTTAAATTTACTGCTAGGGTTAGCGATAGGGTTCAGGGTTAGGTTTAGGGGTTCTGGTTAGGGTTAGGTGTTAGGTTAGTGTCAGGGTTAGGTCTAGTCGTGAGGGTAAGTTTTAGGGTTAGCTTTAAGAGCTAGGGTTAGGTTTAATGGTTAGGATTAGGATTAGGGTTAAGGGTTAGGGTAAGGCTTAGGGGTTAGGGTGAAGGGTTAGGGTCAAGGGTTAGGGTTTTTGTTAGGCATAGCGTTGAGGTTAAAAGTAAGGATTACTGTCAGTGTCAGGGTTGTAGGTAGGGTTACGGTTAGGGTTAGCGGTTTAGAATTAGGGTTAGGGATTAGGTGTCACAGTGATGACTAGGAGATAGGGTTAGAATTATGGGATAGGGGTTGTTCTCAGGAAATGGGTTATGCATTAACGTTAGGATAAGAGGTTAAAGTTAGGCGCACGGTGAGGTTTACGTGTTAAGGGGAGAAATAGGAACAGGGTTGGGTGTTATGTTCAGGGTTAGGGTTATCTGTTAAAGGTATTGTTTATGCTTAGCGCACGGGCCCTGTCTGCATTGGTCGGGCGGGGGGAGTTTAGGGGGCTGGGATTGTACCCGGGAACCCACTCTATCATACTCTGGGTATGAGCCCGTGGGTTTCATGCAGGACGCAGTGGTAGAGCCTCCTTTCACGCATGGCATAGGAGGATTGCAGGCTTTCTAAACTCTAAGAAAGAAAGAAGTCTGAGAATTAGATTTAGGGTTAGGATTATGGTTAGGGTTAAGGATGAAGTTTAGTGTTAGGGTGAGGGCTTAGGGTTAGGGATTAGGGTTAGGGTTAAAGGTTACTCTTAGGTTTAACGGTTACACTTTGGTTTAGGGTGGAGGTTTACGGTTAGGGTTAAGATGAGGGGTTAGGGTTTGGTACAGGGTTAGGGTTAAGTGTTAGGTTTAGGGTTGAAGATTAGGATTTGGGTTAGGATTAAAGGTTAGCGTGAGAGTTAACTCTTAGGGTTAAGGTTAGGTGTTAGGGTTTAGGGTTAGGGTTAGGGTTAGGGTTAGTTTTAGGGTTAGAGTTATGTGCTATGGTTTGTGTTAGAGGTTAGGGTTAGGTTAACTGGTCACGGTTAGGGTTACGTTTAGGGGGTAGCATTAGGGTTGGGGTTAGGGTTAAGGGATAGGATTAGGGATAAGTGTTGGGCTTAGGTTTAGGGTTTAGTGTTAAGGTTAGCATTAAGGATTAGGGTTAGGGTCAGGGTTAAATGCTTGGGTGCGGGTAACGGTTAGGTTCAGGGTTAAGGTTCACGGATAGGGTTAGTTTTAAATGTTACGGGTAGGTTTAGGGTTCAGGGTTAGAGTTAGCATTAGGGCTTAAGGTTAGGATTAGGCGGTAGGTTCGATTTAGGGTTAGATCTAGGCATTAGGGTAAGGGCTAGCGTTAGGGTTAAGAGATAGGTTTAGGTTTAATGCTTAGGATTAGGGTTAGGGTTTGGGGTTAAAGTAAGTGTTAGGGGTTAGGTTTCAGGATCAAAGGTTAGGGTTATTTTTAGCTGTAGTGTTAGGGTTAGGGATAAGGTATCCCATTAGCATTAAGGGTCTTCCTTACTGTAGGGTTAAGGGTTAGGCTTAGAGTTAAAGGTTAAGGTTAGGGTCAGTGTTAAGATTTAGGGTGAGGGTTAACGGTTAGGGTAAAGGTTAAGCGTTAGGGTTAGGGGTTAGTGATTAGGGATTTTGGTAGTGTTAGGGTTAGCGGTTAGGAGTTAGTGTTTTATGAAGGGGTATGGTTAGAATTAGGATTGGGGTTAGAGTTAGGGTGAGGTATAGGGGTTAGGTTTAGGGGTTAGTTTTAGGGTAAAAGGATAGGATTAGGGTTACGGGTTGGGCTTAGGTTTAGGGTTAAAGTTTACTGCTAGGGTTAGGGATAGGGTTCAGGGTTAGCTTTAGGGGTTCTGGTTAGGGTTAGGTGTTAGGTTCGTGTCAGGGTTAGGTCTAGTCGTGAGGGTAAGGTTTAGGGTTAGCTTTAAGAGCTAGGGTTAGGTTTAATGGTTAGGATTAGGATTAGGGTTAAGGGTTAGAGTAAGGCTTAGGGGTTAGGGTCAAGGGTTAGGGTCAAGGGTTAGGGTTTTTGTTAGGCATAGCGTTGGGGTTAGAAGTAAGGGTTACTGTCAGTGTTAGGGTTGTAGGTAGGGTTACGGTTAGGGTTAGCGGTTTAGAATTAGGGTTAGGGATTAGGTGTCACAGTGATGACTAGGAGATAGGGTTAGAATTATGGGATAGGGGTTGTTCTCAGGAAATAGGTTATGCATTAACGTTAGGATAAGAGGTTAAAGTTAGGCGCACGGTGAGGTTTACGTGTTAAGGGGAGAAATAGGAACAGGGTTGGGTGTTATGTTCAGGGTTAGGGTTATCTGTTAAAGGTATTGTTTATGCTTAGCGCACGGGCCCTGTCTGCATTAGGCGGGCGGGGGGAGTTTAGGGGGCTGGGATTGTACCCGGGAACCCACTCTATCATACTCTGGGTATGGGCCCGTGGGTTTCATGCAGGACACAGTGGTAGAGCCTCCTTTCACGCATGGCATGGGAGGATTGCAGGCTTTCAAAACCCTAAGAAAGCAAGAAGTATGAGATTTAGATTTAGGGTTAGGATTATGGTTAGGGTTAAGGATGAAGTTTAATGTTAGGGTGAGGGCTTAGGGTTAGGGATTAGGGTTAGGGTTAAAGGTTACTCTTAGGTTTAACGGTTACACTTTGGTTTAGGGTTGAGGTTTACGGTTAGGGTTAAGATGAGGGGTTAGGGTTTGGTACAGGGTTAGGGTTAAGTGTTAGGTTTAGGGTTGAAGATTAGGATTAGGGTTAGGATTAAAGGTTAGCGTAAGAGTTAACGCTTAGGGTTAAGGTTAAGTGTTAGGGTTTAGGGTTAGGGTTAGGGTTAGTTTTAGGGTTAGAGTTATGTGCTATGGTTTGTGTTAGAGGTTAGGGTTAGGTTTACTGGTCACGGTTAGGGTTATGTTTAGGGGGTAGCATTAGGGTTGGGGTTAGGGTTAGGGTTAAAGGATAGGATTAGGGATAAGTGTTGGGCTTAGGGTTAGGTTTTAGTGTTAGGGTTAGCATTAAGGATTAGGGTTAGGGTCAGGGTTAAATGTTTGGGTGCGCGTAATGGTTAGGGTCAGGGTTAAGGTTCACGGATAGGGTTAGTGTTAAGGGTTACGGGTAGGTTTAGGGTTCAGTGTTAGTGTTAGCATTAGGGCTTAAGGTTAGGATTAGGCGTTAGGTTAGATTTAGGGTTAGATCTAGGCGTTAGGGTAAGGGCTAGCGTTAGGGTTAAGAGATAGGGTTAGGTTTAATGCTTAGGATTAGGGTTAGGGTTTCGGGTTAAAGTAAGTGTTAGGGGTTAGGTTTAAGGATCCAAGGTTAGGGTTATTTTTAGCTGTAGTGTTAGGGTTAGGAATAAGGGATCCCATTAGCATTAAGGGTCTTCCTTACTGTAGGGTTAAGGGTTAGGCTTAGAGTTAAAGGTTAAGGTTAGGGTCAGTGTTAAGATTTAGGGTGAGGGTTAACGGTCAGGGTAAAGGTTAAGCGTTAGGGTTAGGGATTAGTGATTAGGGTTTTTGGTTAGTGTTAGGGTTAGCGGTTAGGAGTTAGTGTTTTATGAAGGGGTATGGTTAGAATTAGGATTGGGGTCAGAGTTAGGGGGAGGTATAGGGGTTAGGTTTAGGGGTTAGTTTTAGGGTAAAAGGATAGGATTAGGGTTACGGGTTGGGCTTAGGTTTAGGGTTTAAGTTTACTGCTAGGGTTAGGGATAGGGTTCAGGGTTAGCTTTAGGGGTTCTGGTCAGGGTTAGGTGTTAGTTTAGTGTCAGTGTTAGGTCTAGTCGTGAGGGTAAGGTTTAGGGTTAGCTTTAAGAGCTAGGGTTAGGTTTAATGGTTAGGATTAGGATTAGGGTTAAGGGTTAGGGTAAGGCTTAGGGGTTAGGGTGAAGGGTTAGGGTCAAGCGTTAGGGTTTTTGTTAGGCATAGCGTTGGGGTTAGAAGTAAGGGTTACTGTCAGTGTTAGGGTTGTAGGTAGGGTTACGGTTAGGGTTAGCGGTTTAGAATTAGGGTTAGGGAATGGGTGTCACATTGATGACTAGGATATAGGGTTAGAATTATGGGATAGGGGTTGTTCTCAGGAAATGGGTTATGCATTAACGTTAGGATAAGAGGTTAAAGTTAGGCGCACGGTGAGGTTTACGTGTTAAGGGGAGACATAGCAACAGGGTTGGGTGTTATGTTCAGGGTTAGGGTTATCTGTTAAAGGTATTGTTTATGCTTAGCGAACGGGCCCTGTCTGCATTAGGCGGGCGGGGGGAGTTTAGGGGGCTGGGATTGTACCCGGGAACCCACTCTATCATACTCTGGGTATGGGCCCGTGGGTTTCATGCAGGACACAGTGGTAGAGCCTCCTTTCACGCATGGCATGGGAGGATTGCAGGCTTTCTAAACTCTAAGAAAGCAAGAAGTCTGAGAATTAGATTTAGGGTTAGGATTCTGGTTAGGGTTAAGGATGAAGTTTAGTGTTAGGGTGAGGGCTTAGGGTTAGGGATTAGGGTTAGGGTTAAAGGTTACTCTTAGTTTTAACGGTTACACTTTGGTTTAGGGTTGAGGTTTAAGGTTAGGGTTAAGATGAGGGATTAGGGTTTGGTACAGGGTTAGGGTTAAGTGTTAGGTTTAGGTTTGAAGATTAGGATTAGGGTTAGGCTTAAAGGTTAGCGTGAGAGTTAAGGCTTAGGGTTAAGGTTAAGAGTTAGGGTTAAGGGTTGGGGTTAGGGTTCGTTTTAGGGTTAGAGTTATGTGCTATGGTTTGTGTTAGAGGTTAGGGTTAGGTTTACTGGTCACAGTTAGGGTTACGTTTAGGGGTTAGCATTAGTGTTAGGGTTAGGGTTAGGGTTAAGGGATAGGATTAGGGTTAAGTGTTGGGCTTAGGGTTAGGGTTTAGTGTTAGGGTTAGCATTATGGATTAGTGTTAGGGTCAGGGTTAAATGCTTGGGTGCGGGTAATGGTTAGGGTCAGGGTTAGGGTTCACGGATAGGGTTAGTGTTAAGGGTTACGGGTAGGTTTAGGGTTCAGGGTTAGTGTTAGCATTAGGGCTTAAGGTTAGGATTAGGCGGTAGGTTAGATTTAGGGTTAGATCTAGGCGTTAGGGTAAGGGCTAGCGTTAGGGTTAAGAGATAGGGTTAGGTTTAATGCTTAGGATTAGGGTTAGGGTTTGGGGTTAAAGTAAGTGTTAGGGGTTAGGTTTAAGGATCCAAGGTTAGGGTTATTTTTAGCTGTAGTGTTAAGGTTAGGGATAAGGGATCCCATTAGCATTAAGGGTCTTCCTTACTGTAGGGTTAAGGGTTAGGCTTAGAGTTAAAGTTTAAGGTTAGGGTCAGTGTTAAGATTTAGTTTGAGGGTTAACGGTTAGGGTAAAGGTTAAGCGTTAGGGTTAGGGATTAGTGATTAGGGTTTTTGGTTAGTGTTAGGGTTAGCGGTTAGGAGTTAGTGTTTTATGAAGGGGTATGGTTAGAATTAAGATTCGGGTTAGAGTTACGGTGAGGTATAGGGGTTAGGTTTAGGGGTTAGTTTTAGGGTAAAAGGATAGGATTAGGGTTACGGGTTGGCCTTAGGTTTAGGGTTAAAGTTTACTGCTGGGGTTAGGGATAGGGTTCAGGGTTAGCTTTAGGGGTTCTGGTTAGGGTTAGGTGTTAGGTTAGTGTCAGGGTTAGGTCTAGTCGTGAGGGTAAGGTTTAGGGTTAGCTTTAAGAGCTAGGGTTAGGTTTAATGGTTAGGATTAGGATTAGGGTTAAGGGTTAGGGTAAGGCTTAGGGGTTAGGGTGAAGGGTTAGGGTCAAGGGTTAGGGTTTTTGTTAGGCATAGCGTTGGGGTTAGAAGTAAGGTTTACTGTCAGTGTTAGGGTTGTAGGTAGGGTTCCGGTTAGGGTTAGCGGTTTAGAATTAGGGTTAGGGATTAGGTGTCACAGTGATGACTAGGAGATAGGGTTAGAATTATGGGATAGGGGTTGTTCTCAGGAAATGGGTTATGCATTCACGTTAGGATAAGAGGTTAAAGTTAGGCGCACGGTGAGGTTTACGTGTTAAGGGGAGAAATAGGAACAGGGTTGGGTGTTATGTTCAGGGTTAGGGTTATCTGTTAAAGGTATTGTTTATGCTTAGCGCACGGGCCCTGTCTGCATTAGGCGGGCGGGGGGAGTTTAGGGGGCTGGGATTGTACCCGGGAACCCACTCTTTCATACTCTGGGTATGGGCCCGTGGGTTTCATGCAGGACACAGTGGTAGAGCCTCCTTTCACGCATGGCATGGGAGGATTGCAGGCTTTCTAAACTCTAAGAAAGCAAGAAGTCTGAGAATTAGATTTAGGGTTAGGATTCTGGTTAGGGTTAAGGATGAAGTTTAGTGTTAGGGTGAGGGCTTAGGGTTAGGGATTAGGGTTAGGGTTAAAGGTTACTCTTAGGTTTAACGGTTACACTTTGGTTTAGGGTTGAGGTTTACGGTTAGGGTTAAGATGAGGGATTAGGGTTTGGTACAGGGTTAGGGTTAAGTGTTAGGTTTAGGTTTGAAGATTAGGATTAGGGTTAGGCTTAAAGGTTAGCGTGAGAGTTAAGGCTTAGGGTTAAGGTTAAGAGTTAGGGTTAAGGGTTGGGGTTAGTGTTCGTTTTAGGGTTAGAGTTATGTGCTATGGTTTGTGTTAGAGGTTAGGGTTAGGTTTACTGGTCACGGTTAGGGATACTTTTAGGGGTTAGCATTAGGGTTAGGGTTAGGGTTAAGGGATAGGATTAGGGTTATGTGTTGGGCTTAGGGTTAGGTTTTAGTGTTAGGGTTAGCATTAAGGATTAGGGTTAGGGTCAGGGTTAAATGCTTGGGTGCGGGTAATGGTTAGGGTCAGGGTTTGGGTTCACGGATAGGGTTGGTGTCAAGGGTTACGGGTAGGTTTAGGGTTCAGTGTTAGTGTTAGCATTAGGGCTTAAGGTTAGGATTAGGCGGTAGGTTAGATTTAGGGTTAGATCTAGGCGTTAGGGTAAGGGCTAGCGTTAGGGTTAAGAGATAGGGTTAGGTTTAATGCTTAGGATTAGGGTTAGGGTTTGGGGTTAAAGTAAGTGTTAGGGGTTAGGTTTAAGGATCCAAGGTTAGGGTTATTTTTAGCTGTAGTGTTAGGGTTAAGGATAAGGGATCCCATTAGCATTAAGGGTCTTCCTTACTGTAGGGTTAAGGGTTAGGCTTAGAGTTAAAGGTTAAGGTTAGGGTCAGTGTTAAGATTTAGGGTGAGGGTTAACGGTTAGGGTAAAGGTTAAGTGTTAGGGTTAGGGATTAGTGATTAGGGTTTTTGGTTAGTGTTAGGGTTAGCGGTTAGGAGTTAGTGTTTTATGAAGGGGTATGGTTAGAATTAGGATTGGGGTTAGAGTTAGGGTGAGGTATACGGGTTAGGTTTAGGGGTTAGTTTTAGGGTAAAAGGATAGGATTAGGGTTACGGGTTGGGCTTAGGTTTAGGGTCAAAGTTTATTGCTAGGGTTAGGGATAGGGTTCAGGGTTAGCTTTAGGGGTTCTGGTTAGGGTTAGGTGTTAGATCAGTGTCACGGTTAGGTCTAGTCGTGAGGGTAAGGTTTAGGGTTAGCTTTAAGAGCTAGGGTTAGCTTTAATGGTTAGGATTAGGATTAGGGTTAAGGGTTAGGGTAAGGCTTAGGGGTTAGGGGGAAGGGTTAGGGTCAAGGGTTAGGGTTTTTGTCAGGCATAGCGTTGGGTTTAGAAGTAAGGGTTACTGTCAATGTTAGGGTTGTAGGTAGGGTTACGGTTAGGGTTAGCGGTTTAGAATTAGGGTTAGGGATTAGGTGTCACAGTGATGACTAGGAGATAGGGTTAGAATTATGGGATAGGGCTTGTTCTCAGGAAATGGGTTATGTATTAACATTAGGATAAGAGGTTAAGGTTAGGCGCACGGTGAGGTTTACGTGTTAAGGGGAGAAATAGGAACAGGGTTGGGTGTTATGTTCAGGGTTAGGGTTATCTGTTAAAGGTATTGTTTATGCTTAGCGCACGGGCCCTGTCTGCATTAGGCGGGCGGGGGGAGTTTAGGGGGCTGGGATTGTACCCGGGAACCGACTCTATCATACTCTGGGTATGTGCCCATGGGTTTAATGCAGGACACAGTGGTAGAGCCTCCTTTCACGCATGGCATGGGAGGATTGCAGGCTTTGTAAACTCTAAGAAAGCAAGAAGTCTGAGAATTAGATTTAGGGTTAGGATTATGGTTAGGGTTAAGCATGAAGTTTAGTGTTAGGGTGAGGGCTTAGGGTTAGGGATTAGGGTTAGGGTTAAAGGTTACTCTTAGGTTTAACGGTTACACTTTGGTTTAGGGTTCAGGTTTACGGTTAGGGTTAAGATGAGGGGTTAGGGTTTGGTACAGGTTTAGGGTTAAGTGTTAGGTTTAGGGTTGAAGATTAGGATCAGGGTTAGGATTAAAGGTTAGCGTGAGAGTTAACGCTTAGGGTTAAGGTTAAGAGTTAGGGTTTAGGGTTAGGGTTAGGGTTAGTTTTAGGGTTAGAGTTACGTGCTATGGTTTGTGTTAGAGGTTAGGGTTAGGTTTACTGGTCACAGTTAGGGTTACGTTTAGGGGGTAGCATTAGGGTTAGGGTTAGGGTTAAGGGATAGGATTAGGGTTAAGTGTTGGGCTTAGGGTTAGGCTTTAGTGTTAGGTTTATCATTAAGGATTAGGGTTAGGGTCAGGGTTAAATGCTTGGGTGCGGGTAATGGTTAGGGTCAGGGTTAAGGTTCACGGATAGGGTTAGTGTTAAGGGTTACTGGTCATGGTTAGGGTTACGTTTAGGGGATAGCATTAGTTTCAGGGTTAGGGTTAAGGGATAGTGTGGGGAGCGGTCTAGGCCTCCTAGTGTATCCGCCCAGGACATGCATAGTCAGGCCCTCCACCTATCCCTGTGGGACACGCTTGTGGGACACACCTATCCGGGGCTATAAAAGCAGCTTGCATTTCCTGTTCGAGGTCTCTCGCCATGTAACTGTTGTAGGTGCCTCATTAAACTACTGCTGGAAGAACTCCAACTGGTCGTGTCGTACTTGCTGGCAACTGCGGCGCGACAAGTGGTTCCGAAACCCGGGAACTCTTGCACCAGGCGGAGACGACCTCATTAGAGGTGAGTTCAGAACCACAGTAGTTGAGGTAGGGTCGGACCCCCCCCCCTCAGAGTGCTTTGATATGGGGAATTCCCCGAGCGCCCAGCTGCTCCGTGCTCTACAGGAGCTTTTGGCTGCACGAGAGTTGAAAATCCCCGAGCGTGTCTTACGGCATTTTATGCAGGAAGTAGATCGTGTGGCACCATGGTTTCTCCACTCGGGCTCTTTCACCGTTCCGAGCTGGGATAAATTAGAGAAGGACCTTCGCTGTGCCCATGCTACTGGGCTCCTTCGAGAGTGCGTCCTTCCTATTTGGGCATTGGTGCGCACCTGCCTAGAGGACTCTCCTTGTAGTATTCAAGTGCAGCAGGGGCAGCAGGCTCTGAGTGACTATCAAGATAGCATGTCAGAAAGGGATAAGGGTGGTCCGGACCGGCCGGGGCGTTCGAGAACCCGGTCGGAAGAAAAGCGGGGAGCCGCCCGCAAGGGAGGGCGCTCAGGAAGGCGACGGGGACGCCCGTTGCCCGGCCCGTTATCTAGGGAGGACGCGGCTTGTAAAATGGCCGCCCTCCGTCTGTCTTCTTCTTCTTCTTCTTCTTCTCCCTCTTCTTTGTCCCGCTCTTCTTCCTCGTCTCGCGAGAGGGAGGCGGAGCTTTCTCCGGCCGATAAGGCGGACTTGGAGGAGGCGGCGGCGGCGTATGAGGCGGAGCGTTATCGCCCGCCTCCGTATGCCTCCGCCCCTCCCCCACCAGTTGATGGCGGGGGAGGTACATCTTTCATGTCCGACCGGGTTCGGAGAAAAGTCAGCCAGTGCTTTCCTGTATTTGAGGATGCCAACCAACAACGGCACCATGAGCCACTCGACTACAAGCTACTGAAGGACCTGGCCCAGGCAGTGCAGGCTTACGGTTGCAATGCTGCTTATACTAGGGGCCTGTTAGATCGTTTGGCTGCCCACGCTATGACTCCTAGTGATTGGGCCAGCACTGTGCGGGCTTGTTTATCCGCCGGGCAGTATTTAGATTGGAAATCCCTTTACCAGGAGGCTTGTGTCAACCAAGCCCGTGTTAATGCTCAACAGGGTCAACCCGCTTGGAACGCTGATATGCTATTGGGTTTGGGTCAGTGGCAGAACAATCAAACCTGTTTCCCCGTACAAGTATATGCTCAGATTAACCAATTGGCCATAAAAGCTTGGCAGCAGCTGCCTAATCGGGGACAGGTTGCAGGTAACTTAACCAAAGTGGTTCAGGGACCTACAGAGCCTTTTTCTGATTTCGTGGCTCGTATGGTGGAATGTGCGGCCCGCATTTTCGGGGATGCTGACACGGTGATGCCCCTGGTAGAACAACTAGTGTTTGAGCAGTGCACTGAAGCCTGCCGCAATGCCATTGTTCCTTGGAAGAACAAGGGCCTTACCGCTTGGCTTAAAGCTTGCCGGGAGATCGGGGGCCCACTGACCTCTGCAGGACTGGCAGCCGCTATCGTGGCTGCCCGGGAGAGTGCCAATGTGACCTGCTATAACTGCGGTCAACAAGGGCACATACGGCGACAGTGCCGGGCTTCTTCGCACCCGCGCCCCCGGCCTTCCCGTGCGGTGCCGGAAATCTGCTCGCGCTGTGGCAAGGGGCGTCATTTGGCCTCTGAATGTCGATCCGTCAAGGATCTTCGGGGGCAGCCCCTGGACCCTGCAGGGAGTGCCCCCGCTGGAGGTGCTCGGCCTAAGGTCTTTAATGTGCCAAAAAACGGGAGGGAGGGCCCTCGACCCCAGGGCCCGCAAATGTATGGGGCCTTCCATCAGTCCCCGGCGACGCCAGCGCTGATGCCTCAGCTGCAATCGCCGTCACTAACGCCCCAAGGGAGGTCCGGCGAGCCACTTCGGGTTCCGCAGGATTGGACCTCCGTGCCACCACCCTCACAGTATTGACCCCTGAAATGGGGTGTCAGCCAATTCCTTCGGATTTTAAGGGACCCTTGCCCCCAGACTCTGTGGGTCTAGTGATTGGTCTCTCTTCCTCAACCTTGCGGGGCTTGCTTATCCATCCAGGAGTTATAGATTCTGATTTTACAGGTACAGTACAGATATTGGCGACGGCTCCCAGAGGGGTCGTTTCCATTTGCCCAGGGGATCGGATTGCTCAGTTGCTCTTGCTCCCGAGCCTCCATGCACGATTTCCCGCTGCCCCCCGTACACGGGGGACAGCGGGTTTTGGCAGTTCTGAGGTCAATGCTGCATATCTGTCCCTTCATATGGGTGAGAGACCTATGCTCCCCCTTATAATACAAGGAAAGTCTTTTTCAGGTTTGTTGGACACGGGAGCTGACTCCAGTGTCATGTCATCTAAGTGGTGGCCATCCGCATGGCCCACTGTCCCTTCCACCCAGACACTTCAGGGTCTTGGCTATGCTGCCGCCCCTGATCTAAGTGCTGCTCATCTTCACTGGAAGGACTCTGAAGGCAATCAGGGCACATTTCGCCCTTATGTGATGCCTCTCCCTGTTAACCTCTGGGGCAGAGATATTTTGAGTCAAATGGCCCTTCGTCTCACTAATGAGTATTCGCCACAAAGTCAACATATGATGCGAGAGATGGGCTATGTTCCTGGAAGGGGACTGGGGTCTCGGCTGCAAGGCAGAGCCGAACCCGTTGAGCCCCAGCCTCGCCCCCCTCGGCATGGTCTGGGTTTTTCGTAGGGGCCACTGAGGAGCAACCGATACCCATCCCATGGCTTACGGAGAAGCCGGTTTGGGTGCCTCAGTGGCCCCTCTCCACTCTCAAACTCTCCGCTGCACGTGAACTAGTCGCTGAGCAGCTTCGGTTGGGACACTTGGAACCCTCTCGCTCCCCTTGGAACACTCCTATTTTTGTTATTCAGAAAAAATCAGGCAAGTGGCGACTGTTGCACGATCTTCGTGCAGTCAACGAACAAATGCAGATCATGGGTCCGGTGCAGCGCGGTCTCCCTCTTCTCTCCACCTTGCCCCGATTTTGGCGTCTCCTTATTGTAGATATTAAGGATTGTTTTTTCTCTATCCCGCTGCACCCCGATGATAGAGAACGTTTCGCCTTCACTATTCCTTCCCCAAATCATGAAGAGCCTGACTCTCGCTATCACTGGAGAGTCTTACCTCAGGGGATGGCCAACAGCCCAACCATGTGTCAACTGTATGTGGCAGCAGCTGTAGCTCCCGTGCGCCACACCTTTCCTTCGATTAGGATTCTACATTACATGGATGATCTTCTTCTTTGTCATTCCGACCCTTCATATCTTCACCGTGCTTATGCCACTTTGTGTGCTCATTTCTCTTCCTACGGGCTGCACTTAGCACCCGAAAAGGTTCAGGAAGGTGATATAGGGGAGTTTTTGGGGGCCCATATAGGCCCCTTGTCCATTCGTCCTCAAAAAATTACTATTCGGGTAGATGGTCTTCACACCCTAAATGATTTCCAAAAGTTACTAGGTGACATCAATTGGCTTCGCCCTTATCTTCGCCTGTCCACAGCACAGCTGAGCCCTTTGTTCCGGGTGCTGGAGGGTGATTCAGACATATTGTCCCCTCGAGTTCTGACTCCTGACGCACGACAGGCCCTTCGGCTGGTCGAGGAGGCGATACAGCACGCCCAGTTGGTTCGGATCCAGCCTGATCAGCCTTTTTCTCTTTGCCTTTTGCCCTCTTTGGAGACACCTACTGCAGTTCTTTGGCAGGAGGGCCCTCTGCTCTGGATTCACGCGCATACCTCTCCGCGACGGGCCATTGAGCACTATCCTACCGCGGTTGCTGATCTCGCGTTGTCTGCGCTTAAACTCTCCTTAACTCATTTTGGGGCCCATCCTTCTGTTCTCCATTGCCCCTATACTAGAGCTCAAGTACAGATTCTCTGTGCCTCGGTAGACAGTTGGGCGGTCCTTCGATGCTCTTTTTCTGGTGTTATAGACAATCATTTCCCCAAGCACCCTCTTCTTCAGTTTGCTCTGCGACATCAGATTATCTTCCCCCGTGTCACGTCTTCTGACCCTCTTCCCAATGCTACTACAGTTTATACTGATGGGTCCTCTAATAGTACGGGTAGTTATGTTGTCAATGGCCAGGCCTTCACCGCTTCTTTTCCTTACTCTTCCCCTCAGCATGTGGAATGTGCCATCGTTGAGTTGGTCCTCCGTACTTTCCCAGGACCACTCAACATTGTCTCTGATTCTGTCTATGTCGTTCAGGCTGTTCGGTTGTTGGAGGTGTCTCACGCCTTGAACCCACGGAGCACGGTATTCTCTTTATTCTGTGCTGTCCGGTCAGCCATCCACTCGCGCAGTGCGAGGTTCTTTATCACTCATATTCGGGCCCACTCGCTCTTGCCTGGACCTATGGTTGCCGGCAATGCCCTGGCGGATCGGGCCACGAAATTATGTTGGCTTGCTTCTCCTTTGGAAAGTGCCCGCAACTTCCATTCGTTGTACCATGTCCCAGCTTGTACTTTACGCCTTAAATTTGGTCTCCCCCGCGCCTCTGCGCGGGAAGTGGTCCTCCAGTGTGCGGACTGTGCACCTTTCCGCTCACAACCTTCCGTGGGCGTCAACCTGCGGGGCCTTCGGCCTCTCCAGGTGTGGCAGATGGACGTCACTCACATTCCCATGTTTGGTAAGTTGTCTTATGTTCATGTGTCCGTAGACACCTGTTCTGGGGTTATCCACGCCACTCCTTTAGCTGGAGAGCGCGCCTGTCATGTCGTCACGCACTGTCTAGAAGCATGGGCTGCCTGGGGCAAGCCTGAGGTCCTTAAGACTGATAACGGCCCGGCCTATACTTCCCGGGCCTTTCAACAATTTTGCCGCCGTCTCGGCGTTACCCATCGCACTGGCTTGCCCTATAACCCCCAGGCCCAGGGCATTGTAGAACGCGCCCATGGCACAATCAAAGTCTACTTACAAAAACAAAAGGGGGAGGCTGGGGCTTTGGGCGGTGGTAGGTCTCCCAAATCTGCCCTATCTCTTACTCTATATACTTTAAATTTTTTGCTGCTGGATGATCGTGGTCGCTCGGCGGCAGATCGCCATGTGGATCCTGGCCCCCCCCTTTCCGAGCGGGTGATGTGGAAAGATGTGTTTTGTAATCAATGGAAAGGACCGGATCTGATTCTCAGCAGATCCAGGGGAGCTGTTTGTGTTTTTCCACAGGACGCCCCGGACCCTATCTGGGTTCCGACACGCCTCACGCGACGCCTCAGTCATCCTGCTGCTTCCTCGCCGGCTCCTGACGACGATGCTGTTGTGGCGGATTCTGCTTTCCCTGACCATGACCCTCCTCGCCCTGGGAGTGCTGTCCAGGGCGAAACGTCGTTGGGCCATCCTGCCTGTATTCCCGAGACCCCTGCCGGTGTCTCATGATTCGCAGATATTCCCCCGGTTCTTTATTACCAATGCTTCCCTAGGACTTCCCTACCTCCCGTGGTCCAACGAGTCTGGAGTGGTTCCCGGCAATGAATCCTATATCCTTGCTGGGTCCTTGTGCTTTACTACCATTATCCCGACTAACGGCAACCTGTCCTGTATACTTCTTGCCAACCAGACGGGTGCTTGGGTGGACCGGCCGCGTCCCCGCAACGGGACCTTTGCTAATGGGACTTTTGTGACAGGGATGTGGCCTGCGTTACACAAAACTGTGAACATTTGAGACCGCTGCGTCAGGCGCTCAGTTTTCCAACGTGACCTTCGGTCCCACGCCTGTTTGTCTCTGGCCTCCATTCATCTGGATTGTGGCCCGCCTGGAAAACCATACGGCCACCCTTAACTGCTCAACTGTAAACTGCACGTATACACGTTGCTGGAATGCCTCAGAACACAGGATGGCCGTGGTTGCACGCATGCCCCGGTACGTCCCCTGGCCGGTTGACGCACCGGATTCGTTGGTTCTCTTTCGACATCGTAGGGACTTTGGCGTGACAGCTCTTGTCTTTGCTATTGCAGCGGCCTCCGCTGCGGCCCTTACCGCCGCTTCGATCGCGGCGGCGGGCGCCGTACAAACGGCACAGGTCCTAAATAACCTGTCAGCAACGGTAGCAACTGCCTTGGACACACAAAGCTCTATCAACTCACACCTGGCGGGAGGGATTATGCTCCTAAATCAACGTGTGGACTTGGTTCAAGAACAGGTGGACAGTTTGGTACAGCTCGCCCAGCTTGGTTGCGAGCGATGACTGCCGGGATTGTGTATTACTTCGATCCTATATTCTAACCTTTCCCAGGCGGCCAATCTCTCTAAAGAGCTTTCTCGGCTGTTACAGGGCTCTTGGTCTGCCAATTTCTCCAAGCTAGCCACTCAGTTACAACTAGAAATCACCCATATTAATTCTACCCGGTTAGATCCTATGCTTACTGATGGCCTCCTCCCCACCTTTTTGTCGCTTCTACACGGGGTTCGGGAATGGGCAGGTCTTGGATCCCTGGGCCTGCTGGGATGTCTTGCTTTTGGCCTCGTGTTCTGGATGCTCATGCGTGTCCGTTGGCAGCAACAAAGGGATCGAGTGGTCATGGCTCAAGCCTTTGCTGCCCTTCATGAGGGCTCTCCTCCTGGAGTGTGGATAAGCATGTTACATACGGACGGCAACTACCGCTTTTCCCCTTGACAGCATGGCGTGGCCCTTGCACCCCGAGGGCTTGTCCCCATTGCACCGGGAAGGGCGCGCGACCCCTGTTTTGTGGTCAGCCCTTGCACCTTCATGAGCTCTCGCTCATTGCACTGAAGAGTGGTGACCATACGCCCCTTGGTGAACTGTGACCCTAGATCCGGACTGGGGCTTCCGTTCACCATGAGGCAAAAACAAAAGGGGGAGCTGTGGGGAGCGGTCTAGGCCTCCTAGTGTATCCGCCCAGGACATGCATAGTCAGGCCCTCCACCTATCCCTGTGGGACACGCTTGTGGGACACACCTATCCGGGGCTATAAAAGCAGCTTGCATTTCCTGTTCGAGGTCTCTCGCCATGTAACTGTTGTAGGTGCCTCATTAAACTACTGCTGGAAGAACTCCAACTGGTCGTGTCGTACTTGCTGGCAACTGCGGCGCGACAGGATAGGATTAGGTTTAAGTGTTGGGCTTAGTGTTAGGGCTTAGTGTTAGGGTTATCATTAAGGATTAGGTTAAGGTTAGGGTCAGTGTTAAGATTTAGGGTGAGGGTTAACGGTTAGGGTAAAGGTTAAGCATTAGGGTTAGGGATTAGTGATTAGGGTTTTCGGTTAGTGTTAGGGTTAGCGGTTAGGAGTTAGTGTTTTATGAAGGGGTGTGGTTAGAATTAGGATTGGGGTTAGAGTTAGGGTGAGGTATAGGGGTTAGGTTTAGGGGTTAGTTGTAGGGTAAAAGGATAGGATTAGGGTTACGGGTTGGGCTTAGGTTTAGGTTTAAAGTTTACTGCTAGGGTTAGGGATAGGGTTCAGTGTTAGCTTTAGGGGTTCTGGTTAGTGTTAGGTGTTAGGTTACTGTCAGGGTTAGGTCTAGTCGTGAGGGTAAGGTTTAGGGTTAGCTTTAAGAGCTAGGGTTAGGTTTAATGGTTAGGATTAGGATTAGGGTTAAGGGTTAGGGTAAGGCTTAGGGGTTAGGGTGAACGGTTAGGGTCAAGGGTTAGGGTTTTTTTAGGCATAGCGTTGGGGTTAGAAGTAAGGGTTACTGTCAGTGTTAGGGTTGTAGGTAGGGTTACGGTTAGGGTTAGCGGTTTAGAATAAGGGTTAGGGATTAGGTGTCACAGTGATGACTAGGAGATAGGGTTAGAATTATGGGATGGGGTTGTCCTCAGGAAATGGGTTATACATTAACGTTAGGATAAGAGGTTAAAGTTAGGCGCACGGTGAGGTTTACGTGTTAAGGGGAGAAATAGGAACAGGGTTGGGTGTGATGTTCAGGGTTAGGGTTATCTGTTAAAGGTATTGCTTATGCTTAGCACACGGGCCCTGTCTGCATTAGGCGGGCGGGGGGAGTTTAGGGGGCTGGGATTGTACCCGGAAACCCACTCTATCATACTCTGGGTATGGGCCCGTGGGTTTCATGCAGGACACAGTGGTAGAGCCTCCTTTCACGCATGGCATGGGAGGATTGCAGGCTTTCTAAACTCTAAGAAAGCAAGAAGTCTGAGAATTAGATTTAGGGATAGATTCGGGTTAGGGTTAAGGATGAAGTTTAGTGTTAGGGTGAGGGCTTAGGGTTAGGGATTAGGGTTAGGGTTAAAGGTTACTCTTAGGTTTAACGGTTACACTTTGGTTTAGGGTTGAGGGTTACGGTTAGGGTTAAGATGAGGGGTTAGGGTTTGGTACAGGGTTAGGCTTAAGTGTTAGGTTTAGGGTTGAAGATTAGGATTAGGGTTAGGATTAAAGGTTAGCGTGAGAATTAACGCTTAGGATTAAGGTTAAGAGTTAGGGTTTAGGCTTAGGGTTAGGTTAGGGTTAGTTTTAGGGTTAGAGTTATGTGCTATGGTTTGTGTTAGAGGTTAGGGTTAGGTTTACTGTTCACGGTTAGGGTTACATTTAGGTGTTAGCATTAGGGTTAGTGTTATGGTTAAGGGATAGGATTAGGGTTAAGTGTTGGGCTTAGGGTTAGGGTTTAGTGTTCGGGTTAGCATTAAGGATTAGGGTTAGGGTCAGGGTTAAATGCTTGGGTGCGGCTACTGGTTAGGATCAGGGTTAAGGTTCACGGATAGGGTTAGTGTTAAGGGTTACGGGTAGGTTTAGGGTTCAGGGTTAGTGTTAGCATTAGTGCTTAAGGTTAGGATTAGGCGGTAGGTTAGATTTAGGGTTAGATCTAGGCGTTAGGGTAAGGGCTAGCGTTAGGGTTACGAGATAGGGTTAGGTTTAATGCTTAGGATTAGGGTTAGGGTTTGGGGTTAAAGTAAGTGTTAGGGGTTAGGTTTAAGGATCCAAGGTAAGGGTTATTTTTAGCTGTAGTGTTAGGGTTAGAGATAAGGGATCCCATTAGCATTAAGGGTCTTCCTTACTGTAGGGTTAAGGGTTAGGCTTAGAGTTAAAGGTTAAGGTTAGGGTCAGTGTTAAGATTTAGGGTGAGGGTTAACGGTCAGGGTAAAGGTTAAGCGTTAGGGTTAGGGATTAGTGATTAGGGTTTTTGGTTAGTGTTAGGGTCAGCGGTTAGGAGTTAGTGCTTTATGAAGGGGTATGTTTAGAATTAGGATTGGGGTTAGAGTTAGGGTGAGGTATAGGGGTTAGGTTTAGGGGTTAGTTTTAGGGTAAAAGGATAGGATTAGGGTTACGGGTTGGGCTTAGGTTTAGGGTTAAAGTTTACTGCTAGGGTTAGGGATAGGGTTCAGGGTTAGCTTTAGGGGTTCTGGTTAGGGTTAGGTGTTAGGTTAGTGTCAGGGTTAGGTCTAGTCGTGAGGGTAAGGTTTAGGGTTAGCTTTAAGAGCTAGGGTTAGGTTTAATGGTTAGGATTAGGATTAGGGTTAAGGGTTAGGGTAAGGCTTAGGGGTTGGGTGAAGGGTTAGGGTCAAGGGTTAGGGTTTTTTTTAGGCATAGCGTTGGGGTTAGAAGTAAGGGTTACTGTCAGTGTTAGGGTTATAGGTAGGGTTACGGTTAGGGTTAGCGGTTTAGAATTAGGGTTAGGGATTAGGTGTCACAGTGATGACTAGGAGATAGGGTTAGAATTATGGGATAGGGGTTGTTCTCAGGAAATGGGTTATGCATTAACGTTAGGATAAGAGGTTAAAGTTAGGCGCACGGTGAGGTTTACGTGTTAAGGGGAGAAATAGGAACAGGGTTGGGTGTTATGTTCAGGGTTAGGGTTATCTGTTAAAGGTATTGTTTATGCTTAGCGCACGGGCCCTGTCTGCATTAGGCGGGCGGAGGGAGTTTAGGGGGCTGGGATTGTACCCGGGAACCCACTCTATCATACTCTGGGTATGGGCCCGTGGGTTTCATGCAGGACACAGTGGTAGAGCCTCCTTTCACGCATGGCATGGGAGGATTGCAGGCTTTCTAAACTCTAAGAAAGCAAGAAGTCTGAGAATTAGATTTAGGGTTAGGATTATGGTTAGGGTTAAGGATGAAGTTTAGTGTTAGGGTGAGGGCTTAGGGTTAGGGATTAGGGTTAGGGTTAAAGGTTACTCTTAGGTTTAACGGTTACACTTTGGTTTAGGGTTGAGGTTTACGGTTAGGGTTAAGATGAGGGGTTAGGGTTTGGTACAGGTTTAGGGTTAAGTGTTAGGTTTAGGGTTCAAGATTAGGATTAGGGTTAGGATTAAAGGTTAGCGTGAGAGTTAACGCTTAGGGTTAAGGTTAAGAGTTAGGGTTTAGGGTTAGGGTTAGGGATAGGTTTAGGGTTAGAGTTATGTGCTATGGTTTGTGTTAGAGGTTAGGGTTAGGTTTACTGGTCACGGTTAGGGTTACATTTAGGGGTTAGCATTAGGGTTAGTTTTATGGTTAAGGGATAGGATTAGGGTTAAGTGTTGGGCTTAGGGTTAGGGTTTAGGGTTAGGGTTAGCATTAAGGATTAGGGTTAGGGTCAGGGTTAAATGCTTGGGTGCGGGTAATGCTTAGGGTCAGGGTTAAGGTTAACGGATAAGGTTAGTGTTAAGGGTTACGGGTAGGTTTAGGGTTCAGGGTTACTGTTAGCATTAGGGCTTAAGGTTAGGATTAGGCGGTAGGTTAGATTTAGGGTTAGATCTAGGCGTTAGGGTAAGGACTAGCGTTAGGGTTAAGAGATAGGGTTAGGTTTAAGGCTTAGGATGAGGGTTAGGGTTTGGGGTTAAAGTAAGTGTTAGGGGTTAGGTTTAAGGATCCAAGGTTAGGGTTATTTTTAGCTGTAGTGTTAGGGTTAGGGATAAGGGATCCCATTAGCATTAAGGGTCTTCCTTACTGTAGGGTTAAGGGTTAGGCTTAGAGTTAAAGGTTAAGGTTAGGGTCAGTGTTAAGATTTAGGGTGAGGGTTAATGGTTAGGGTAAAGGTTAAGCGTTAGGGTTAGGGATTAGTGATTAGGGTTTTTGGTTAGTGTTAGGGTTAACGGTTAGGAGTTAGTGTTTTATGAAGGGGTATGGTTAGAATTAGGATTGGGGTTAGAGTTAGGGTGAGGTATACGGGTTAGGTTTAGGGGTTAGTTTTAGGGTAAAAGGATAGGATTAGGGTTACAGGTTGGGCTTAGGTTTAGGGTTAACGTTTACTGCTAGGGTTAGGGATAGGGTTCAGGGTTAGCTTTAGGGGTTCTGGTTAGGGTTAGGTGTTAGGTTACTGTCAGGGTTAGGTCTAGTCGTGAGGGTAAGGTTTAGGGTTAGCTTTAAGAGCTAGGGTTAGGTTTAATGGTTAGGATTAGATTTAGGGTTAAGGGTTAGGGTAAGACTTAGCGGTTGGGTGAAGGGTTAGGGTCAAGGGTTAGGGTTTTTGTTAGGCATAGCGTTGGGGTTAGAAGTAAGGGTTACTGTCAGTGTTAGGGTTGTAGGTAGGGTTACGGTTAGGGTTAGCGGTTTAGAATTAGGGTTAGGGATTAGGTGTCACAGTGATGACTAGGAGATAGGGTTAGAATTATGGGATAGGGGTTGTTCTCAGGAAATGGGTTATGCATTAACGTTAGGATAAGAGGTTAATGTTAGGCGCACGGTGAGGTTTACGTGTTAAGGGGAGAAATAGGAACAGGGTTGGGTGTTATGTTCAGGGATAGGGTTATCTGTTAAAGGTATTGTTTATGCTTAGCGCACGGGCCCTGTCTGCATTAGGCGGGCGGGGGGAGTTTAGGGGGCTGGGATTGTACCCGGGAACCCACTCTATCATACTCTGGGTATGGGCCCGTGGTTTTCATGCAGGACACCGTGGTAGAGCCTCCTTTCACGCATGGCATGGGAGGATTGCAGGCTTTCTAAACTCTAAGAAAGCAAGAAGTCTGAGAATTAGATTTAGGGTTAGGATTATGGTTAGGGTTAAGGATGAAGTTTAGTGTTAGGGTGAGGGCTTAGTGTTAGGGATTAGGGTTAGGGTTAAAGGTTCCTCTTAGGTTTAACGGTTACACTTTGGTTTAGGGTTGAGGTTTACGGTTAGGGTTAAGATGAGGGGTTAGGGTTTGGTACAGGGTTAGTGTTAAGTGTTAGGTTTAGGGTTGAAGATTAGGATTAGGGTTAGGATTAAAGGTTAGCGTGAGAGTTAATGCTTAGGGTTATGAGTTAGGGTTTAGGGTTAGGTTTAGGGTTAGTTTTAGGGTTAGAGTTATGTGCTATGGTTTGTGTTAGAGGTTACAGTTAGGTTTACTGGTCATGGTTAGGGTTACGTTTAGGGGATAGCATTAGTTTCAGGGTTAGGGTTAAGGGATAGGATTAGGTTTAAGTGTTGGGTTTAGTTTTAGGGCTTAGTGTTAGGGTTATCATTAAGGATTAGGTTAAGGTTAGGGTCAGTGTTAAGATTTAGGGTGAGGGTTAACGGTTAGGGTAAAGGTTACGCATTAGGGTTAGGGATTAGTGATTAGGGTTTTTGGTTAGTGTTAGGGTTAGCGTTTAGGAGTTAGTGTTTTATGAAGGGGTATGGTTAGAATTAGGATTGGGGTTAGAGTTAGGGTGAGGTATAGGGGTTAGGTTTAGGGGTTAGTTTTAGGATAAAAGGATAGAATTAGGGTTACGGGTTGGGCTTAGGTTTAGGGTTAAAGTTTACTGCTGGGGTTAGGGATAGGGTTCAGGGTTAGCTTTAGGGGTTCTGGTTAGGGTTAGGTGTTAGGTTAGTGTCAGGGTTAGGTCTAGTCGTGAGGGTAAGGTTTAGGGTTAGCTTTAAGAGCTAGGTTTAGGTTTAATGGTTAGGATTAGGATTAGGGTTAAGGGTTAGGGTAAGGCTTAGGGGTTAGGGTGAAGGGTTAGGGTCAAGGGTTAGGGTTTTTTTTAGGCATAGCGTTGGGGTTAGAAGTAAGGGTTACTGTCAGTGTTAGGGTTGTAGGTAGGGTTACGGTTAGGGTTAGCGGTTTAGAATGAGGGTTAGGGATTAGGTGTCACAGTGATGACTAGGAGATAGGGTTAGAATTATGGGATGGGGTTTTTCTCAGGAAATGGGTTATGCATTAACGTTAGGATAAGAGGTTAAAGTTAGGCGCACGGTGAGGTTTACGTGTTAAGGGGAGGAATAGGAACAGGGTTGGGTGTTATGTTCAGGGTTAGGGTTATCTGTTAAAGGTATTGTTTATGCTTAGCGCACGGGCCCTGTCTGCATTAGGCGGGCAGTGGGAGTTTAGGGGGCTGGGATTGTACCCGGGAACCCAATCTATCATACTCTGGGTATTGGCCCGTGGGTTTCATGCAGGACACAGTGGTAGAGCCTCCTTTCACGCACTGCATGGGAGGATTGCAGGCTTTCTAAACTCTAAGAAAGCAAGAAGTCTGAGAATTAGATTTAGGGTTAGGATTATGGTTAGGGTTAAGGATGAAGTTTAGTGTTAGGGTGAGGGCTTAGTGTTAGGGATTAGGGTTAGGGTTAAAGGTTCCTCTTAGGTTTAACGGTTACACTTTGGTTTAGGGTTGAGGTTTACGGTTAGGGTTAAGATGAGGGGTTAGGGTTTGGTACAGGGTTAGTGTTAAGTGTTAGGTTTAGGGTTGAAGATTAGGATTAGGGTTAGGATTAAAGGTTAGCGTGAGAGTTAATGCTTAGGGTTATGAGTTAGGGTTTAGGGTTAGGTTTAGGGTTAGTTTTAGGGTTAGAGTTATGTGCTATGGTTTGTGTTAGAGGTTACAGTTAGGTTTACTGGTCATGGTTAGGGTTACGTTTAGGGGATAGCATTAGTTTCAGGGTTAGGGTTAAGGGATAGGATTAGGTTTAAGTGTTGGGTTTAGTTTTAGGGCTTAGTGTTAGGGTTATCATTAAGGATTAGGTTAAGGTTAGGGTCAGTGTTAAGAATTAGGGTGAGGGTTAACGGTTAGGGTAAAGGTTACGCATTAGGGTTAGGGATTAGTGATTAGGGTTTTTGGTTAGTGTTAGGGTTAGCGTTTAGGAGTTAGTGTTTTATGAAGGGGTATGGTTAGAATTAGGATTGGGGTTAGAGTTAGGGTGAGGTATAGGGGTTAGGTTTAGGGGTTAGTTTTAGGATAAAAGGATAGAATTAGGGTTACGGGTTGGGCTTAGGTTTAGGGTTAAAGTTTACTGCTGGGGTTAGGGATAGGGTTCAGGGTTAGCTTTAGGGGTTCTGGTTAGGGTTAGGTGTTAGGTTAGTGTCAGGGTTAGGTCTAGTCGTGAGGGTAAGGTTTAGGGTTAGCTTTAAGAGCTAGGTTTAGGTTTAATGGTTAGGATTAGGATTAGGGTTAAGGGTTAGGGTAAGGCTTAGGGGTTAGGGTGAAGGGTTAGGGTCAAGGGTTAGGGTTTTTTTTAGGCATAGCGTTGGGGTTAGAAGTAAGGGTTACTGTCAGTGTTAGGGTTGTAGGTAGGGTTACGGTTAGGGTTAGCGGTTTAGAATTAGGGTTAGGGATTAGGTGTCACAGTGATGACTAGGAGATAGGGTTAGAATTATGGGATGGGGTTTTTCTCAGGAAATGGGTTATGCATTAACGTTAGGATAAGAGGTTAAAGTTAGGCGCACGGTGAGGTTTACGTGTTAAGGGGAGGAATAGGAACAGGGTTGGGTGTTATGTTCAGGGTTAGGGTTATCTGTTAAAGGTATTGTTTATGCCTAGCGCACGGGCCCTGTCTGCATTAGGCGGGCGGTGGGAGTTTAGGGGGCTGGGATTGTACCCGGGAACCCAATCTATCATACTCTGGGTATGGGCCCGTGGGTTTCATGCAGGACACCGTGGTAGAGCCTCCTTTCACGCATGGCATGGGAGGATTGCAGGCTTTCTAAACTCTAAGGAAGCAAGAAGTCTGAGAATTAGATTTAGGGTTAGGATTCTGGTTAGGGTTAAGGATGAAGTTTAGTGTTAGGGTGAGGGCTTAGTGTTAGGGATTAGGGTTAGGGTTAAAGGTTACTCTTAGGTTTAACGGTTACACTTTGGTTTAGGGTTGAGGTTTACGGTTAGGGTTAAGATGAGGGGTTAGGGTTTGGTACAGGATTAGTGTTAAGTGTTAGGTTTAGGGTTGAAGATTAGGATTAGGGTTAGGATTAAATGTTAGCGTGAGAGTTAATGCTTATGGTTAAGAGTTAGGGTTTAGGGTTAGGGTTAGGGTTAGTTTTAGGGTTAGAGTTATGTGCTATGTTTTGTGTTAGAGGTTAGAGTTAGGTTTACTGGTCATGGTGAGGGTTACGTTTAGGGGATAGCATTAGTTTCAGGGTTAGGGTTAAGGGATAGGATTAGGTTTAAGTGTTGGGTTTAGTGTTAGGGCTTAGTGTTAGGGTTATCATTAAGGATTAGGTTAAGGTTAGGGTCAGTGGTAAGATTTAGGGTGAGGGTTAACGGTTAGGGTAAAGGTTAAGCGTTAGGGTTAGGGAATAGTGATTAGGGTTTTTGGTTAGTGTTAGGGTTAGCGGTTAGGAGTTAGTGTTTTATGAAGGGGTATGGTTAGAATTAGGATTGAGGTTAGAGTTAGGGTGAGGTATAGGGGTTAGGTTTAGGGGTTAGTTTTAGGGTAAAAGGATAGGATTAGGGTTTCGGGTTGGGCTTAGGTTTAGGGTTAAAGTTTACTGCTAGGGTTAGGGATAGGGTTCAGGGTTAGCTTTAGGGGTTCTGGTTAGGGTTAGGTGTTAGGTTAGTGTCAGGGTTAGGTCTAGTCGTGAGGGTAAGGTTTAGGGTTAGCTTTAAGAGCTAGGGTTAGGTTTAATGGTTAGGATTAGGATTAGGGTTAAGGGTTAGGGTAAGGCTTAGGGGTTAGGGTGAAGGGTTAGGGTCAAGGGTTAGGGTTTTTGTTAGGCATAGCGTTGGGGTTAGAAGTAAGGGTTACTGTCAGTGTTAGGGTTGTAGGTAGGGTTACGGTTAGGGTTAGCGGTTTAGAATTAGGGTTAGGGATTAGGTGTCACAGTGATGACTAGGCGATAGGGTTAGAATTATGGGATGGGGTTTTTCTCAGGAAATGGGTTATGCATTAACGTTAGGATAAGAGGTTAAAGTTAGGCGCACGGTGAGGTTTACGTGTTAAGGGGAGAAATAGGAACAGGATTGGGTGTTACGTTCAGGGTTAGGGTTATCTGTTAAAGGTATTGTTTATGCTTAGCACACGGCCCTGTCTGCATTAGGCAGGCGGGGGGAGTTTAGGGGGCTGGGATTGTACCCGGAAACCCACTCTATCATACTCTGGGTATGGGCCCGTGGGTTTCATGCAGGACACAGTGGTAGAGCCTCCTTTCATGCATGGCATGGGAGGATTGCAGGCTTGCTAAACTCTAAGAAAGCAAGAAGTCTGAGAATTAGTTTTAGGGTTTATTATTATGGTTAGGGTTAAGGATGAAGTTTAGTGTTAGGGTGAGGGCTTAGGGTTAGGGATTAGGGTTAGGGTTAAAGGTTACTCTTAGGTTTAACGGTTACACTTTGGTTTAGGGTTGAGGTTTACGGTTAGGGTTAAGATGAGGGGTTAGGGTTTGGTACAGGGTTAGGGTTAAGTGCTAGGTTTAGAGTTGAAGATTAGGATTAGGGTTAGGATTAAAGCTTAGCGTGAGAGATAACGCTTAGGATTAAGGTTAAGAGTTAGGGTTTAGGCTTAGGGTTAGGTTAGGGTTAGTTTTAGGGTTAGAGTTATGTGCTATGGTTTGTGTTAGAGGTTAGGGTTAGGTTTACTGGTCACGGTTAGGGTTACATTTAGGGGTTAGCATTAGGGTTAGTGTTATGGTTAAGGGATAGGATTAGGGTTAAGTGTTGGGCTTAGGGTTAGGGTTTAGTGTTAGGGTTAGCATTAAGGATTAGGGTTAGGGTCAGGGTTAAATGCTTGGGTGCGGGTATTGGTTAGGATCAGGGTTAAGGTTCACGGATAGGGTTAGTGTTAAGGGTTACGGGTAGGTTTAGGGTTCAGGGTTAGTGTTAGCATTAGTGCTTAAGGTTAGGATGAGGCGGTAGGTTAGATTTAGGGTTAGATCTAGGCGTTAGGGTAAGGGCTAGCGTTAGGGTTAAGAGATAGGTTTAGGTTTAATGCTTAGGAATAGGGTTAGGGTTCGGGGTTAAAGTAAGTGTTAGGGGTTAGGTTTAAGGATCCAAGGTTAGGGTTATTTTTAGCTGTAGTGTTAGGGTTAGGGATAAGGGATCCCATTAGCATTAAGGGTCTTCCTTACTGTAGGGTTAAGGGTTAGGCATAGAGTTAAAGGTTAAGGTTAGGGTCAGTGTTAAGATTTAGGGTGAGGGTTAACGGTCAGGGTAAAGGTTAAGCGTTAGGGTTAGGGATTAGTGATTATGGTTTTTGGTTAGTGTTAGGGTTAGCGGTTAGGAGTTAGTGCTTTATGAAGGGGTATGGTTAGAATTAGGATTGGGGTTAGAGTTAGGGTCAGGTTTAGGGGTTAGGTTTAGGGGTTAGTTTTAGGGTAAAAGGATAGGATTAGGATTACGGGTTGGGCTTAGGTTTAGGGTTAAAGTTTACTGCTAGGGTTAGGGATAGGGTTCAGGGTTAGCTTTAGGGGTTCTGGTTAGGGTTAGGTGTTAGGTTAGTGTCAAGGTTAGGTCTAGTCGTGAGGGTAAGGTTTAGGGTTAGCTTTAAGAGCTAGGGTTAGGTTTAATGGTTAGGATTAGGATTAGGGTTAAGGGTTAGGGTAAGGCTTAGGGGTTAGGGGGAAGGGTTAAGGTCAAGGGTTAGGGTGTTTGTTAGGCATAGCGTTGGGGTTAGAAGTAAGGGTTACTGTCAGTGCTGGGTTGTAGGTAGGGTTACGGTTAGGGTTAGCTGTTTAGAATTAGGGTTAGGGATTAGGTGTCACAGTGATGACTAGGCGATAGGGCTAGAATTATGGCATGGGGTTTTTCTCAGGAAATGGGTTATGCATTAACGTTAGGATAAGAGGTTAAAGTTAGGTGCACGGTGAGGTTTACGTGTTAAGGGGAGAAATAGGAACAGGGTTGGGTGTTATGTTCAGGGTTAGGGTTATCTGTTAAAGGTATTGTTTATGCTTAGCGCACGGGCCTTGTCTGCATTAGGCGGGCGGGGGGAGTTTAGGGGGCTGGGATTGTACCCGGGAACCCACTCTATCATACTCTGGGTATTGGCCCGTGGGTTTCATGCAGGACAAAGTGGTAGAGCCTCCTTTCACGCATGGCATGGGAGGATCGCAGGCTTTCTAAACTCTAAGAAAGCAAGAAGTCTGAGAATTAGATTTAGGGTTAGGATTATGGTTAGGGTTAAGGATGAAGTTTAGTGTTAGGGTGAGGGCTTAGGGTTAGGGATTAGGGTTAGAGTTAAAGATTACTCTTAGGTTTAACCTTTACACTTTGGTTTAGGGCTGAGGTTTACGGTTAGGGTTAAGATGAGGGGTTAGTGTTTGGTACAGGGTTAGGGTTAAGTGTTAGGTTCAGGGTTGAAGATTAGTATTAGGGTTAGGATTAAAGGTTAGCGTGAGAGTTAACGCTTAGGGTTAAGGTTAAGAGTTAGGGTTTAGGGTTAGGGTTAGGGTTAGGGTTAGTTTTAGGGTTAGAGTTATGTGCTATGGTTTGTGTTAGAGGTTAGGGTTAGGTTTACTGGTCATGGTTAGGGTTACGTTTAGGGGTTAGCATTCGGGTTAGGATTAGGGTTAAGGGATAGGATTAGGGTTAAGTGTTGGGCTTAGGGTTAGGGTTATCAGTAAGGATTAGGGTTAGGGTCAGGTTTAAATGCTTGCATGCGGGTAATGGTTAGGGTCAGGGTTAAGGTTCACGGATAGGATTAGTGTTAAGTGTTACGGGTAGGTTTAGGGTTCAGGGTTAGTGTTAGCATTAGGGCTTAAGGTTAGGATTAGGCGGTAGGTTAGATTTAGGGTTAGATCTAGTCGTTAGGGTAAGGGCTGCGTTAGGGTTAAGAGATAGGGTTAGGTTTAATGCTTAGGATTAGGGTTAGGGTTTGGGGTTAAAGTAAGTGTTAGGGGTTAGGTTTAAGGATCCAAGGTTAGGGTTATTTTTAGCTGTAGTGTTAGGGTTAGGGATAAGGGATCCCATTAGCAATAAGGGTCTTCCTTCCTGTAGGGTTAAGGGTTAGGCTTAGAGTTAAAGGTTAAGGTTAGGATCAGTGTTAAGATTTAGGGTGAGGGTTAACGGTTAGGGTTAAGGTTAAGCGTTAGGGTTAGGGATTAGTGATTAGGGATTTTGGTTATTGTTAGGGTTAGCGGTTAGGAGTTAGTGTTTTATGAAGGGGTATGGTTAGAATTAGGATTGGGGTTAGAGTTAGGGTGAGGTATAGGGGTTAGGTTTAGGGGTTAGTTTTAGGGTAAAAGGATAGGATTAGGGTTACGGGTTGGGCTTAGGTTTAGGGTTAAAGTTTACTGCTAGGGTTAGGGATAGGGTTCAGGGTTAGCTTTAGGGGTTCTGGTTAGGGTTAGGTGTTAGGTTAGTTCAGGGTTAGGTCTAGTTGTGAGGGTAAGGTTTAGGGTTAGCTTTAAGAGCTAGGGTTAGGTTTAATGGTTAGGATTAGGATTAGGGTTAAGGGTTAGGGTAAGGCTTAGGGGTTAGGGTGAAGGGTTAGGGTCAAGGGTTAGGGGTTTTGTTAGGCATAGCGTTGGGGTTAGATGTAAGGGTTACTGTCAGTGTTAGGGTTGTAGGTAGGGTTACGGTTAGGGTTAGCGGTTTAGAATTAGGGTTAGGGATTAGGTGTCACAGTGATGACTAGGAGATAGGGTTAGAATTATGGGATAGGGGTTGTTCTCAGGAAATGGGTTATGCATTAACGTTAGGATAAGAGGTGAAAGTTAGGCGCACGGTGAGGTTTACGTGTTAAGGGGAGAAATAGGAACAGGGTTGGGTGTTATGTTCAGGGTTAGGGTTATCTGTTAAAGGTATTGTTTATGCTTAGCGCACGGGCCCTGTCTGCATTAGGCGGGCGGGGGGACTTTAGGGGGCTGGGATTGTACACGGGAACCCACTCTATCATACTCTGGGTATGGGCCCGTGGGTTTCATGCAGGACACAGTGGTAGAGCCTCCTTTCACGCATGGCATGGGAGGATCGCAGGCTTTCTAAACTCTAAGAAAGCAAGAAGTCTGAGAATTAGATTTAGGGTTAGGATTATGGTTAGGGTTAAGGATGAAGTTTAGTCTTAGGGTGAGGGCTTAGGGGTAGGGAATAGGGTTAGGGTTAAAGGTTACTCTTAGGTTTAACGGTTACACTTGGTTTAGGGTTGAGGTTTACAGTTAGGGTTAAGATGAGGGGTTAAGGTTTGGTACAGGGTTAGGGTTAAGTGTTAGGTTTAGGGTTGAAGATTAGGATTAGGGTTAGGATTAAAGGTTAGCGTGAGAGTTAACACTTAGGGTTAAGGTTATTAGTTAGGGGTTAGGGTTAGGGTTAGGGATAGTTTTAGGGTTAGAGTTATGTGCTATGGCTTGTGTTAGAGGTTAGGGTTAGGTTTACTGGTCACGGTTAGGGTTAAGTTTTTGTGTTAGCATTAGGGTTAGGGTTAGGGTTAAGGGATAGGATTAGGGTTAAGTGTTGGGCTTAGGGTTAGGGTTTAGTGTTAGGGTTAGCATTAAGGATTAGGGTTAGGGTGAGGGTTAAATGCTTGGGTGAGGGTAATGGTTAGGGTCAGGGTTAAGGTTCACGGATAGGGTTAGTGTTAAGGGTTACGGTTAGGTTTAGGCTTCAGGGTTAGTGGTAGCATTAGGGCTTAAGCTTAGGATTAGGCGGTAGGTTAGATTTAGGGTTAGATCTAGGCGTTAGGGTAAGGGCTAGCGTTAGGGTTAAGAGATAGGGTTAGGTTTAATGCTTAGGATTAGGGTTAGGGTTTGGGGTTAAAGTAAGTGTTAGGGGTTAGGTTTAAGGACCAAAGGTTAGGGTTATTTTTAGCTGTAGTGTTAGGGTTAGGGATAAGGGATCCCATTAGCATTAAGGGTCTTCCTTACTGTAGGGTTAAGGGTTAGGCTTAGAGTTAAAGGTTAAGGTTAGGTTCAGTGTTAAGATTTAGGGTGAGGGTTAACGATCAGGGTAAAGGTTAAGAGTTAGGGTTAGGGATTAGTGATTAGGGTTTTTGGTTAGTGTTAGGGTTAGCAGTTAGAAGTTAGTGTTTTATGAAGGGGTATGGTTAGATTTAGGATTGGGGTTAGAGTTAGGGTGAGGTGTAGGGGTTAGGTTTAGGGGTTAGTTTTAGGGTAAAAGGATAGGATTAGGGTTACGGATTGGGCTTAGGTTTAGGGCTAAAGTTTACTGCTGGGGTTAGGGATAGGTTTCAGGGTTAGCTTTAGGGGTTCTGGTTAGGGTTAGGTGTTAGGTTAGTGTCAGGGTTAGGTCTAGTCGTGAGGGTAAGGTTTAGGGTTAGCTTTAAGAGCTAGGGTTAGGTTTAATGGTTAGGATTAGGATTAGGGTTAAGGGTTAGGGTCAAGGGTTAGGGTTTTTGTTAGGCATAGCGTTGGGGTTAGAAGTAAGGGTTACTGTCAGTGTTAGGGTTGTAGGTAGGGTTACGGTTAGGGTTAGCGGTTTAGAATGAGGGTTAGGGATTAGGTGTCACAGTGATGACTAGGAGATAGGGTTAGAATTATGGGATAGGGGTTGTTCTCAGGAAATGGGTTATGCATTAACGTTAGGATAAGAGGTGAAAGTTAGGCGCACGGTGAGGTTTACGTGTTAAGGGAAGAAATAGGAACAGGGTTGGGTGTTATGTTGAGGGTTAGGGTTATCTGTTAAAGGTATTGTTTATGCTTAGCGCACGGGCCCTGTCTGCATTTGGCGGGCGTGGGGAGTTTAGGGGGCTGGGATTGTACCCGGGAACCCACTCTATCATACTCTGGGTATGGTCCCATGGGTTTCATGCGGGACACAGTGGTAGAGCCTCCTTTCAAGCATGGCATGGGACGATTGCAGGCTTTCTAAACTCTAAGAAAGCAAGAAGTCTGAGAATTAGATTTAGGGTTAGGATTCTGGTTAGGGTTAAGGATGAAGTTTAGTGTTAGGGTGAGGGCTTAGGGTTAGGGATTAGGTTTAGGCTTAAAGGTTACTCTTAGGTTGAACGGTTACACTTTGGTTTAGGGTTGAGGTTTACGGTTAGGGTTAAGATGAGGGGTTAGGGTTTGGTACAGGGTTAGGGTTAAGTGTTAGGTTTAGGGTTGAAGATTAGGATTAGGGTTAGGATTAAAGGTTAGCGTGAGAGTTAACGCTTAGTGTTAAGGTTAAGTGTTAGGGTTTAGGGTTAGGGTTAGATTTAGGGTTAGAGTTATGTGCTATGGTTTGTGTTAGAGGTTAGGGTTAGGTTTACTGGTCACGGTTAGGGTTACGTTTAGGGGGTAGCATTAGGGTTAGGGTTAGGGTTAAGGGATAGGATTAGGGTTAAGTGTTGGGCTTAGGGTTAGGGTTCAGTGTTAAGTTTAGCATTAATTATTAGGATTAGGGTCAGGGTTAAATGCTTGGGTGCGGGTAATGGTTAGGGACAGGGTTTAGGTTCACGGATAGGGTTAGTGTTAAGGGTTACGGGTAGCTTTAGGGTTCAGGGTTAGTGTTAGCATTAGGCCTTAAGGTTAGATTAGGCGATAGGTTAGATTTAGGGTTAGATCTAGGCGTTAGGGTAAGGGCTAGCGTTAGGGTTAAGAGATAGGGTTAGGTTTAATGCTTAGGATTAGGGTTAGGGTTTGGGGTTAAAGTAAGTGTTAGGGGTTAGGTTTAAGGACCAAAGGTTAGGGTTATTTTTAGCTGTAGTGTTAGGGTTAGGGATAAGGGATCCCATTAGCATTAAGGGTCTTCCTTACTGTAGGGTTAAGGGTTAGGCTTAGAGTTAAAGGTTAAGGTTAGGGTCAGTGTGAAGATTTAGGGTGAGGGTTAAAGGTTAGGGTAAAGGTTAAGCGTTAGGGTTAGGGATTAGTGATTAGGGTTTTTGGTTAGTGTTAGGGTTAGCGGTTAGGAGTTACTGTTTTATGAAGGGGTATGGTTAGAATTAGGATTGGGGTTAGAGTTAGGGTGAGGTATAGGGGTTAGGTTTAGGGGTTAGTTTTAGGGTAAAAGGATAGGATTAGGGTTACGGGTTGGGCTTAGGTTTAGGGTTAAAGTTTACTGCTAGGGTTAGGGATAGGGTTCAGGGTTAGCTTTAGGGGTTCTGGTTAGGGTTAGGTGTTAGGTTAGTGTCAGGGTTAGGTCTAGTCGTGAGGGTAAGGTTTAGGGTTAGCTTTAAGAGCTAGGGTTAGGTTTAATGTTTAGGATTAGGATTAGGGTTAAGGGTTACGGTAAGGCTTAGGGGTTAGGGTGAAGGGTTAGGGTCAAGGGTTAGGCTTTTTGTTAGGCATAGCGTTGGTGATAGAAGGAAGGTTTACTGTAAGTGTTAGTGTTGTAGGTAGGGTTACGGTTAGGGTTAGCGGTTTAGAATTAGGGTTAGGGATTAGGTGTCACAGTGATGACTAGGAGATAGGGTTAGGATTATGGGATGGGGTTGTTCTCAGGAAATGGGTTATGCATTAACGTTAGGATAAGAGGTTAAAGTTAGGCGCACGGTGAGGTTTACGTGTTAAGGGGAGAAATAGGAACAGGGTTGGGTGTTATGTTCAGGGTTAGGGTTATCTGTTAAACGTATTGTTTATGCTTAGCGCACCGGCCCTGTCTGCATTAGGCGGGCCGGAGGAGTTTAGGCGGATGGGATTGTACCCGGGAACCCACTCTATCATACTCTGGGTATGGGCCCGTGGGTTTCATGCAGGACACAGTGGTAGAGCCTCCTTTCACGCATGGCATGGGAGGATTGCAGGCTTTCTAAACTCTAAGAAAGCAAGAAGTCTGAGAATTAGATTTAGGGTTAGGATTCTGGTTAGGGTTAAGGATGAAGTTTAGTGTTAGGGTGAGGTCTTAGGGTTAGGGATTAGGGTTAGGGTTAAAGGTTACTCTTAGGTTTAAGGTTACACTTTGGTTTAGGGTTGAGGTTTACGGTTAGGGTTAAGATGAGGGGTTAGGGTTTGGTACAGGGTTAGGGTTAAGTGTTAGGTTTAGGGTTGAAGATTAAGATTAGGGTTAGTTTTAAAGGTTAGCGTGAGAGTTAACGCTTAGGGTTAAGGTTAAGATTTAGGGTTTACGGTTAGGGTTAGGGTTAGTTTTAGGGTTACAGTTATGTGCTATGATTTGTGTTAGAGGTTAGGGTTAGGTTTACTGGTCACGGTTAGGGTTAAGTTTAGGGGGTAGCATTAGGGTTAGGGTTATGTTTAAGGGATAGGATTAGGGTTAAGTGTTGGGCTTAGGATTAGGATTTAGTGTTAAGGTTAGCATTAAGGATTAGGGTTAGGGTCAGGGTTAAATGCTTGGGTGCGGGTAATGGTTAGGGTCAGGGTTTAGGTTCACGGATAGGGTTAGTGTTAAGGGTTACGGGTAGGTTTAGGGTTCAGGGTTAGTGTTAGCATTAGGGCTTAAGGTTAGGATTAGGCGGTAGGTTAGATTTAGGGTTAGATCTAGGCGTTAGGGTAAGGGCTAGCGTTAGGGTTAAGAGATAGGGTTAGGTTTAATGCTTAGGATTAGGGTTAGGGTTTGGGGTTAAAGTAAATGTTAGGGGTTAGGTTTAAGGATCCAAGGTTAGGGTTATTTTTAGCTGTAGTGTTAGGGTTAGGGATAAGGGATCACATTAGCATTAAGGGTCTTCCTTCCTGTAGGGTTAAGGGTTAGGCTTAGAGTTAAAGGTGAAGGTTAGGGTCAGTGTTAAGATTTAGGGTGAGGGTTAACGGTTAGGCTAAAAGTTAAGCGTTAGGGTTAGGGATTAGTAATTAGGGATTTGGTTAGTGTTAGGGTTAGCGGTTAGGAGTTAGTGTTTTATGAAGGGGTATGGTTAGAATTAGGATTGGGGTTAGAGTTAGGGTGAGGAATAGGGGTTAGGTTTAGGGGTTAGTTTTATGGTAAAAGGATAGGATTAGGGTTACGGGTTGGGCTTAGGTTTAGGGTTAAAATTTACTGCTCGGGTTAGGGATAGGGTTCAGGGTTAGCTTTAGGTGTTCTGGTTAGGGTTAGGTGTTAGTTTAGTGTCAGGGTTAGGTCTAGTCGTGAGGGTAAGGTTTAGGGTTAGCTTTAAGAGCTAGGGTTAGGTTTAATGGTTAGGATTAGGATTAGGGTTAAGGGTTAGGGTAAGGGTTAGGGGTTAGGGTGAAGGGTTAGGGTCAAGGGTTAGGGTTTTTGTTAGGCATAGCGTTGGGGTTAGAAGTAAGGGTTACTGTCAGTGTTAGGGTTGTAGGTAGGGTTGCGGTTAGGGTTAGCGGTTTAGAATTAGGGTTAGGGATTAGGTGTCACAGTGATGACTAGGAGATAGGGTTAGAATTATGGGATAGGGGTTGTTCTCAGGAAATGGGTTATGCATTAACGTTAGGATAAGAGGTTAAAGTTAGGCGCACGGTGAGGTTTACGTGTTAAGGGGAGAAATAGGAACAGGGTTGGGTGTTATGTTCAGGGTTAGGGTTATCTGTTAAAGGTATTCTTTATGCTTAGCGCACGGGCCCTGTCTGCATTAGGCGGGCGGGAGGAGCTTAGGGGGCTGGGATTGTACCCGGGAACCCACTCTATCATACTCTGGGTATGGACCTATGGGTTTCATGCAGGACACAGGGGTAGAGCCTCCTTTCACGCATGGCATGGGAGGATTGCAGGCTTTCTAAACTCTAAGAAAGCAAGAAGTCTGAGAATTAGATTTAGGGTTAGGATTATGGTTAGGGTTAAGGATGAAGTTTAGTGTTAGGGTGAGGGCTTAGGGTTAGGGATTAGGGTTAGGGTTAAAGGTTACTCTTAGGTTTAACGGTTACACTTTGGCTTAGGGTTGATGTTTACCGTTAGGGTTAAGATGAGGGGTTAGGGTTTGGTACAGGGTTAGGGTTAAGAGTTAGGTTTAGGGTTGAAGATTAGGATTAGGGTTAGGATTAAAGGTTAGCGTGAGAGTTAACGCTTAGGGTTAAGGTTAAGAGTTAGGGTTTAGGGTTAGGTTTAGGATTAGTTTTAGGGTTAGAGTTATGTGCTATGGTTTGTGTTAGAGGTTAGGGTTAGGTTTACTGGTCACGGTTAGGGTTACGTTTAGGGGTTAGCATTAGGGTTAGGGTTAGGGTTAAGGGATAGGATTAGGGTTAAGTGTTGGGCTTAGGGTTAGGGTTTAGTGTTAGGGTTAGCATTAAGGATTAGGTTTAGGGTCAGGGTTAAATGCTTGGGTGCGGGTAATGGTTAGGGTCAGGGTGAAGGTTCACGGATAGGGTTAGTGTTAAGGGTTACGGTTAGGTTTAGGGTTCAGGGTTAGTGTTAGCATTAGGGCTTAAGGTTAGGATTAGGCGGTAGGTTAGATTTAGGGTTATATCTAGGCGTTAGGGTAAGGGCTAGCGTTAGGGTTAAGAGATAGGTTTAGGTTTAATGCTTAGGATTAGGGTTAGGGTTTGGGGTTAAAGTAAGTGTTAGGGGTTAGGTTTAAGGATCCAAGGTTAGGGTTATTTTTAGCTGTAGTGTTACAGTTAGGGATAAGGGATCCCATTAGCATTAAGGGTCTTCCTTACTGTAGGGTTAAGGGTTAGGCTTAGAGTTAAAGGTTAAGGTTAGGGTCAGTGTTAAGATTTAGGGTGAGGGTTAACGGTTAGGGTAAAGGTTAAGCGTTAGGGTTAGGGATTAGTGATTAGGGTTTTTGTTTAGTGTTAGGGTTAGCGGTCAGGAGTTAGTGTTTTATGAAGGCGTTTGGTTAGAATTAGGATTGGGGTTAGAGTTAGGGTGAGGTATAGGGGTTAGGTTTAGGGGTTAGTTTTAGGGTAAAAGGATAGGATTAGGGTTACGGGTTGGGCTTAGGTTTAGGGTTAAAGTTTACTGCTAGGGTTAGGGATAGGGTTCAGGGTTAGCTTTATGGGTTCTGGTTAGTGTTAGGTGTTAGGTTAGTGTCAGGGTTAGGTCTAGTCGTGAGGGTAAGGTTTAGGGTTAGCTTTAAGAGCTAGAGTTAGGTTTAATGGTTAGGATTAGGATTAGGTTTAAGGGTTAGGGTAAGGCTTAGGGGTTAGGGTGAAGGGTTAGGGTCAAGGGTTAGGTTGGTTGTTAGGCATAGCGTTGGGGTTAGAAGTAAGGGTTACTGTCAGTGTTAGGGTTGTAGGTAGGGTTGCGGTTAGGGTTAGCGGTTTAGAATTAGGGTTAGGGATTAGGTGTCACAGTGATGACTAGGAGATAGGGTTAGAATTATGGGATAGGGGTTGTTTTCAGGAAATGGGTTATGCATTAACGTTAGGATAAGAGGTTAAAGTTAGGCGCACGGTGAGGTTTACGTGTTAAGGGGAGAAATAGGAACAGGGTTGGGTTTTATGTTCAGGGTTAGGCTTATCTGTTAACGGTATTGTTTATGCTTAGCGCACGCTCCCTGTCTGCATTAGGCGGGCGGGGGGAGTTTAGGGGGCTGGGATTGTACCCGGGAACCCACTGTATCATACTCTGGGTATGGGCCCGGGGGTTTCATGCAGGACACAGTGGTAGAGTCTCCTTTCACGCATGGCATCGGAGGATTGCAGGCTTTCTAAACTCTAAGAAAGCAAGAAGTCTGAGAATTAGATTTAGGGTTAGGATTCTCGTTATGGTTAAGGATGAAGTTTAGTGTTAGGGTGAGGGCTTAGGGTTAGGGATTAGGGTTAGGGTTAAAGGTTACTCTTAGGTTTAACGGTTACTCTTTGGTTTAGGGTTGAGGTTTACGATTAGGGTTAAGATGAGTGGTTAGGGTTTGGTACAGGGTTAGGGTTAAGGGTTAGGTGTAGGGTCGAAGATTAGGATTAGGGTTAGGATTAAAGGTTAGCGTGAGAGTTAACGCTTAGGGTTAAGGTTAAGAGTTAGGGTTTAGGGTTAGGGTTAGGGTTAGGGTTAGTTTTAGGGTTAGAGTTATGTGCTATGGTTTGTGTTAGAGGTTAGGGTTAGGTTTACTGGTCACGGTTAGGGTTACGTTTAGGGGGTAGCATTAGGGTGAGGGTTATGGTTAAGGGATAGGATTAGGGTTAAGTGTTGGGCTTACGGTTAGGGTTAACTGTTAGGGTTAGCATTAGGGATTGGGGTTAAGGTCAGGGTTAAATGCTTGGGTGCGGGTCATGGTTAGGGTCAGGGTTAAGGTTCACGGATAGGGTTAGTTTTAAGGGTTACGGGGAGTTCAGGGTTCAGGGTTAGTGTTAGCATTAGGGCTTAAGGCTAGGACTAGGCGGTAGGTTAGATTTAGGGTTATATCTAGGAGTTAGGGTAAGGGCTAGCGTTAGGGTTAATTGATAGGGTTAGGTTTAATGCTTAGGATTAGGGTTAGGGTTTGGTGTTAAAGTAAGTGTTAGGGGTTAGGTTTAAGGATCAAAGGTTAGGGTTATTTTTAACTGTAGTGTTAGGGTTAGGGATAAGGGATCCCATTAGCATTAAGGGTCTTCCTTACTGTAGGGTTAAGGGTTAGGCTTAGAGTTAAAGGTTAAGGTTAGGGTCAGTGTTAAGATTTAGGGTGAGGGTTAACGGTTAGGGTAAAGGTTAAGCGTTAGGGTTAGGGATTAGTGATTAGGGTTTTTGGTTAGTGTTAGGGTTAGCGGTTAGGAGTTAGTGTTTTATGAAGGGGTATGGTTAGAATTAGGATTGTGGTTAGAGTTAGGGTGAGGTATAGGGGTTAGGTTTAGGGGTTAGTTTTAGGGTAAAAGGATAGGATTAGGGTTACGGGTTGGGCTTAGGTTTAGGGTTAAAGTTTACTGCTAGCGTTAGGGATAGGGTTCAGGGTTAGCTTTAGGGGTTCTGGTTAGGGTTAGGTGTTAGTTTAGTGTCAGGGTTAGGTCTAGTCGTGAGGGTAAGGTTTAGGGTTAGCTTTAAGAGCTAGGGTTAGGTTTAATGGTTAGGATTAGGATTAGGTTTAAGGGTTAGGGTAAGGCTTAGGGGTTAGGGTGAAGGGTTAGGGTCAAGGGTTAGGGTTTTTGTTAAGCATAGCGTTGGGGTTAGAAGTAAGGGTTACTGTCAGTGTTAGGGTTGTAGGTAGGGTTACGGTTAGGGTTAGCGGTTTAGAATTAGGGTTAGGGATTAGGTGTCACAGTGATGACTAGGAGATAGGGTTAGAATTATGGGATAGGGGTTGTTCTCAGGAAATGGGTTATGCATTAACGTTAGGATAAGAGGTTAAAGTTAGGCGCACGGTGAGGTTTACGTGTTAAGGGGAGAAATAGGAACAGGGTTGGGTGTTATGTTGAGGGTTAGGGTTATCTGTTAAAGGTATTGTTTATGCTTAGCGCACGGGCCCTGTCTGCATTAGGCGGGCGGGGGGAGTTTAGGGGGCTGGGATTGTACCCGGGAACCCACTCTATCATACTCTGGGTATGGGCCCGTGGGTTTCATGCAGGACACAGTGGTAGAGCCTCCTTTCACGCATGGCATGGGAGGATTGCAGGCTTTCTAAATTCTAAGAAAGCAAGAAGTCTGAGAATTAGATTTAGGGTTAGGATTATGGTTAGGGTTAAGGATGAAGTTTAGTGTTAGGGTGAGGGCTTAGGGTTAGGGATTAGGGTTAGGGTTAAAGTTTACTCTTAGGTTTAATGGTTACACTTTGGTTTAGGGTTGAGGTTTACGGTTAGGGTTAAGATGAGGGGTTAGGGTTTGGTACAGGGTTAGGGTTAAGTGTTAGGTTTAGGGTTGAAGATTAGGATTAGGGTTAGGATTAAAGGTTAGCGTGAGAGTTAACGCTTAGTGTTAAGGTTAAGATTTAGGGTTTAGGGTTAGGGTTAGGGTTAGTTTTAGGGTTAGAGTTATGTGCTATGCTTTGTGTTAGAGGTTAGGGTTAGGTTTACTGGTCACAGTTAGGGTTACGTTTAGGGGTTAGCATTAGGGTTAGAGTTAGGGTTAGGGTTAAGGGATAGGATTAGGGTTAAGTGTTGGGCTTAGGGTTAGGGTTTAGTGTTAGGGTTAGCATTAAGTATTAGGGTTAGGGTCAGGGTTAAATGCTTGGGTGCGGGTAATGGTTAGGGTCAGGGTTAAGGTTCACGGATAGGGATAGTGTTAAGGGTTACGGGTAGGTTGATGGTTCAGGGTTAGTGTTAGCATAAGGGCTTAAGTTTAGGATTAGGCGGTAGGTTAGATTTAGGGTTATATCTAGGCGTTAGGGTAAGAGCTAGCGTTAAGGTTCAGAGATAGGGTTAGGTTTAATGCTTAGGATTAGGGTTAGGGTTTGGGGTTAAAGTAAGTGTTAGGGGTTAGGTTTAAGGATCCAAGGTTAGGGTTATTTTTAGCTGTAGTGTTAGGGTTAGGGATAAGGGATCCCATTAGCATTAAGAGTCTTCCTTCCTGTAGGGTTAAGGGTTAGGCTTAGAGTTAAAGGTTAAGGTTAGGGTCAGTGTTAAGATTTAGGGTGAGGGTTAACGGTTAGGGTAAAGGTTAAGCGTTCGGTTTAGGGATTAGTGGTTAGGGTTTTTGGTTAGTGTTAGGGTTACCGGTTAGGAGTTAGTGTTTTATGAAGGGGTATGGTTAGAATTAGGATTGGGGTCAGAGTTAGGGTGAGGTATAGGGGTTAGGTTTAGGGGTTAATTTTAGGGTAAAAGGATAGGATTAGGGTTACGGGTTGGGCTTAGGTTTAGGGTTAAAGTTTACAGCTAGGGTTCGGGATAGGGTTCAGGGTTAACTTTAGGGGTTCTGGTTAGGGTTAGGTGTTAGGTTAGTGTCAGGGTTAGGTCTAGTCATGAGGGTAAGTTTTAGGTTTAGCTTTAAGAGCTAGGGTTAGGTTTAATGGTTAGGATTAGGATTAGGGTTAAGGGTTAGGGTAAGGCTTAGGGGTTAGGGAGAAGGGTTAGGGTCAAGGGTTAGGGTTTTTGTTAGGCATAGCGTTGGGGTTAGAATTAAGGGTTACTGTCAGTTTTGGGTTGTAGGTAGGGTTACGGTTAGGGTTAGCGGTTTAGAATTAGGGTTAGGGATTAGGTGTCACAGTGATGACTAGGAGATAGGGTTAGAATTATGGGATAGGGGTTGTTCTCAGGAAATGGGTTATGCATTAACGTTAGGATAAGAGGTTAAAGTTAGGCGCACGGTGAGGTTTACGTGTTAAGGGGAGAAATAGGAACAGGGTTGGGTGTTATGTTCAGGGTTAGGGTTATCTGTTAAAGGTATTGTTTATGCTTAGCGCACGGGCCCTGTCTGCATTAGGCGGGCGGGAGGAGCTTAGGGGGCTGGGATTGTACCCGGGAACCCACTCTATCATACTCTGGGTATGGACCTATGGGTTTCATGCAGGACACAGGGGTAGAGCCTCCTTTCACGCATGGCATGGGAGGATTGCAGGCTTTCTAAACTCTAAGAAAGCAAGAAATCTGAGAATTAGATTTAGGGTTAGGATTATGGTTAGGGATAAGGATGAAGTTTAGTGTTAGGGTGAGGGCTTAGGGTTAGGGATTAGGGTTAGGGTTAAAGGTTACTCTTAGGTTTAACGGTTACACTTTGGCTTAGGGTTGAGGTTTACCGTTAGGGTTAAGATGAGGGGTTAGGGTTTGGTACAGGGTTAGGATTAAGTGTTAGGTTTAGGGTTGAAGATTAGGATTAGGGTTAGGATTAAAGGTTAGCGTGAGAGTTAACGCTTAGGGTTAAGGATAAGAGTTAGGGTCTAGGGTTAGGTTTAGGATTAGTTTTAGGGTTAGAGTTATGTGCTATGGTTTGTGTTAGAGGTTAGGGTTAGGTTTACTGGTCACGGTTAGGGTTACGTTTAGGGGTTAGCATTAGGGTTAGGGTTAGGGTTCAGGGATAGGATTAGGGTTAATTGTTGGGCTTAGGGTTAGGGTTTAGTGTTAGGGTTAGCATTAAGGATTAGGGTTAGGGTCAGGGTTAAATGCTTGAGTGCATGTAATGGTTAGGGTCAGGGTGAAGGTTCACGGATAGGGTTAGTGTTAAGGGTTACGGTTAGGTTTAGGGTTCAGGGTTAGTGTTAGCATTAGGGCTTAAGGTTAGGATTAGGCAGTAGGTTAGATTTAGGGTTAGATCTAGGCGTTAGGGTAAGGGCTAGCTTAAGGGTTAAGAGATAGGTTTAGGTTTAATGCTTAGGATTAGGGTTAGGGTTTGGGGTTAAAGTAAGTGTTAGGGGTTAGGTTTAAGGATCCAAGGTTAGGGTTATTTTTAGCTGTAGTGTTACGGTTAAGGGTTAAGGGATCCCATTAGCATTAAGGGTCTTCCTTACTGTAGGGTTAAGGGTTAGGCTTAGAGTTAAAGGTTAAGGTTAGGGTCAGTGTTAAGATTTAGGGTGAGGGTTAACGGTTAGGGTAAAGGTTAAGCGTTAGGGTTAGGGATTAGTGATTAGGGTTTTTGTTTAGTGTTAGGGTTAGCGGTCAGGAGTTAGTGTTTTATGAAGGGGTTTGGTTAGAATTAGGATTGGGGTTAGAGTTAGGGTGAGGTATAGGGGTTAGGTTTAGGGGTTAGTTTTAGGGTAAAAGGATAGGATTAGGGTTACGGGTTGGGCTTAGGTTTAGGGTTAAAGTTTACTGCTGGGGTTAGGGATAGGGTTCAGGGTTAGCTTTATGGGTTCTGGTTAGTGTTAGGTGTTAGGTTAGTGTCAGGGTTAGGTCTAGTCGTGAGGGTAAGGTTTAGGGTTAGCTTTAAGAGCTAGAGTTAGGTTTAATGGTTAGGATTAGGATTAGGGTTAAGGGTTAGGGTAAGGCTTAGGGGTTAGGGTGAAGGGTTAGGGTCAAGGGTTAGGTTGGTTGTTAGGCATAGCGTTGGGGTTAGAAGTAAGGGTTACTGTCAGTGTTAGGGTTGTAGGTAGGGTTGCGGTTAGGGTTAGCGGTTTAGAATTAGGGTTAGGGATTAGGTGTCACAGTGATGACTAGGAGATAGGGTTAGAATTATGGGATAGGGGTTGTTTTCAGGAAATGGGTTATGCATTAACGTTAGGATAAGAGGTGAAAGTTAGGCGCACGGTGAGGTTTACGTGTTAAGGGGAGAAATAGGAACAGGGTTGGGTGTTATGTTCAGGGTTAGGGTTATCTGTTAACGGTATTGTTTATGCTTAGCGCACGCTCCCTGTCTGCATTAGGCGGGCGGGGGGAGTTTAGGGGGCTGGGATTGTACCCGGGAACCCACTCTATCATACTCTGGGTATGGGCCCGGGGGTTTCATGCAGGACACAGTGGTAGAGTCTCCTTTCACGCATGGCATCGGAGGATTGCAGGCTTTCTAAACTCTAAGAAAGCAAGAAGTCTGAGAATTAGATTTAGGGTTAGGATTCTGGTTATGGTTAAGGATGAAGTTTAGTGTTAGGGTGAGGGCTTAGGGTTAGGGATTAGGGTTAGGGTTAAAGGTTACTCTTAGGTTTAACGGTTACACTTTGGTTTAGGGTTGAGGTTTACGATTAGGGTTAAGATGAGTGGTTAGGGTTTGGTACAGGGTTAGGGTTAAGGGTTAGGTGTAGGGTCGAAGATTAGGATTAGGGTTAGGATTAAAGGTTAGCGTGAGAGTTAACGCTTAGGGTTAAGGTTAAGAGTTAGGGTTTAGGGTTAGGGTTAGAGTTAGGGTTAGTTTTAGGTTTAGAGTTATGTGCTATGGTTTGTGTTAGAGGTTAGGGTTAGGTTTACTGGTCACGGTTAGGGTTACGTTTAGGGGGTAGCATTAGGGTGAGGGTTATGGTTAAGGGATAGGATTAGGGTTAAGTGTTGGGCTTACGGTTAGGGTTAACTGTTAGGGTTAGCATTAGGGATTGGAGTTAAGGTCAGGGTTAAATGCTTGGGTGCGGGTCATGGTTAGGGTCAGGGTTAAGGTTCACGGATAGGGTTAGTTTTAAGGGTTACGGGGAGTTCAGGGTTCAGGGTTAGTGTTAGCATTAGGGCTTAAGGCTAGGACTAGGCGGTAGGTTAGATTTAGGGTTATATCTAGGAGTTAGGGTAAGGGCTAGCGATAGGGTTAAGAGATAGGGTTAGGTTTAATGCTTAGGATTAGGGTTAGGGTTTGGGGTTAAAGTAAGCGTTAGGGGTTAGGTTTAAGGATCCAAGGTTAGGGGTACTTTTAGCTGTAGTGTTAGGGTTAGGGATAAGAGATCCCATTAGCATTAAGGGTCTTCCTTACTGTAGGGTTATGGGTTAGGCTTAGAGTTAAAGGTTGAGGTTAGGGTCAGTGTTAAGATTTAGGGTGAGGGTTAACGGTTAGGGTAAAAGTTAAGCGTTAGGGTTAGGGATTAGTGATTAGGGTTTTTGGTTAGTGTTAGGGTTAGCGGTGAGGAGTTAGTGTTTTATGAAGGGGTATGGTTAGAATTAGGATTGGGGTTAGAGTTAGGGTGAGGTATAGGGGTTAGGTTTAGGGGTTAGTTTTAGGGTAAAAGGATAGGATTAGGGTTACGGGTTGGGCTTAGGTTTAGGGTTAAAGTTTACAGCTAGGGTTAGGGATAGGGTTCAGGGTTAGCTTTAGGGGTTCTGGTTAGGGTTAGGTGTTAGGTTAGTGTCAGGGTTAGATCTAGTCGTGAGGGTAAGGTTTAGGGTTAGCTTTAAGAACTAGGGTTAGGTTTAATGGTTAGGATTAGGATTAGGGTTAAGGGTTAGGGTAAGGCTTAGGGGTTAGGGTGAAGGGTTAGGGTCAAGGGTTAGGGTTTTTGTTAGGCATAGCGTTGTGGTTAGAAGTAAGGGTTACTGTCAGTGTTAGGGTTGAAGGTAGGGTTACGGTTAGGGTTAGCGGTTTAGAATTAGGGTTAGGGATTAGGTGTCACAGTGATGACTAGGAGATAGGGTTAGAATTATGGGATAGGGGTTGTTCTCAGGAAATGGGTTATGCATTAACGTTAGGATAAGAGGTTAAAGTTAGGCGCACGGTGAGGTGTCCGTGTTAAGGAGAGAAATAGGAACACGGTTGGGTGTTATGTTCAGGGTTAGGGTTATCTGTTAAAGGTATTGTTTATGCTTAGCGCACGGGCCCTGTCTGCATTAGGCGGGCGGGGCGAGTTTAGGGGGCTGGGATTGTACCCGGGAACCCACTATATCATACTCTGGGTATGGGCCCGTGGGTTTCATGCAGGACACAGTGGTAGAGCCTCCTTTCACGCATGGCATGGGAGGATTGCAGGCTTTCTAAACTCTAAGGAAGCAAGAAGTCTGAGAATTAGATTTAGGGTTAGGATTCTGGTTAGGGTTAAGGATGAAGTTTAGTGTTAGGGTCAGGGCTTAGGGTTAGGGAATAGGGTTAGGGTTAAAGGTTACTCTTAGGTTTAACGGTTACACTTTGATTTAGGGTTGAGGTTTAAACTTAGGGTTAAGATGAGGGATTAGGGTTTGGTACAGGGTTAGGGTTAAGTGTTAGGTTTAGGGTTGAAGATTAGGATTAGGGTTAGGATTAAAGGTTAGCGTGAGAGTTAACGCTTCGGGTTAAGGTTAAGAGTTAGGGTTTAGGGTTAGGGTTAGGGTTAGGGTTAGTTTTAGGGTTAGAGTTATGTGCTATGGTTTGTGTTACCGGTTAGGGTTAGGTTTACTGGTCACGGTTAGGGTTACGTTTAGGGGGTAGCATTAGGGTGAGGGTTAGGGTTAAGGGATAGGATTAGGGTTAAGTGTTGGGCTTAGCATTGGGGTTTAGTGTTAGGGTTAGCATTAAGGATTAGGGTTAGGGTCAGGGTTAAATGCTTGGGTGCCGGTAATGGTTAGGGTCAGGGTTAAGGTTCACGGATAGGGTTAGTGTTAAGGGTTACGGGTAGGTTTAGGGTTCAGGGTTAGTGTTAGCATTAGGGCTTAAGGTTAGGATTAGGCGGTAGGTTACATTTAGGGTTAGATCTAGGCGTTAGGGTAAGGGCTAGCATTAGGGTTAAGAGATAGGGTTAGGTTCATTGCTTAGGAGTAGCGTTAGGGTTTGGGGTTAAAGTAAGTGTTAGGGGTTAGGTTTAAGGATCCAAGGTTAGGGTTATTTTTAGCTGTAGTGTTAGGGTTAGGGATAAGGGATCCCATTAGCATTAAGAGTCTTCCTTGCTGTAGGGTTAAGGGTTAGGCTTAGAGTTAAAGGTTAAGGTTAGGGTCAGGGTTAAGATTTAGGGTGAGGGTTAACGGTTAGGGTAAAGGTTAAGCGTTAGGGTTAGGGATTAGTGATTAGGGTTTTTGGTTAGTGTTAGGGCTAGCGGTTAGGAGTTAGTGTTTTATGAAGGGGTATGGTTAGAATTAGGATTGGGTTTAGAGTTAGGGTGAGGTACAGGGGTTAGGTTTAGGGGTTAGTTTAAGGGTAAAAGGATAGGATTAGGGTTACGGGTTGGGCTTAGGTTTAGGTTTAAAGTTTACTGCTAGCGTTAGGGATAGGGTTCAGGGTTAGCTTTAGGGGTTCTGGTTAGGGTTAGGTGTTAGGTTAGTGTCAGGGTTAGGTCTAGTCGTGAGGGTAAGGTTTAGGGTTAGCTTTAAGAGCTAGGTTTAGGTTTAATGGTTAGGATTAGGATTAGGGTTAAGGGTTAGGGTAAGGCTTAGGGGTTAGGGTGAAGGGTTAGGGTCAAGGGTTAGGGTTTTTTTTAGGCATAGCGTTGGGGTTAGAAGTAAGGGTTACTGTCAGTGTTAGGGTTGTAGGTAGGGTTACGGTTAGGGTTAGCGGATTAGAATTAGGGTTAGGGATTAGGTGTCACAGTGATGACTAGGAGATAGGGTTAGAATTATGGGATAGGGGTTGTTCTCAGAAATGGGTTATGCATTAACGTTAGGATAAGAGGTTAAGTTAGGCGCACGGTGAGGTTTACGTGTTAAGGGGAGAAATAGGAACAGGGTTGGGTGTTATGTTCAGGGTTAGGGTTATCTGTTAAAGGTATTGTTTATGCTTAGCGCACAGGCCCTGTCTGCATTAGGCGGGCGGGGGGAGTTTAGGGGGCTAGGATTGTACCCGGGAACCCACTCTATCATACTCTGGGTATGGGCCCTTGGGTTTCATGCAGGACACAGTGGTAGAGCCTCCTTTCACGCATGGCATGGGAGGATGGCAGGCTTTATAAACTCTAAGAAAGCAAGAAGCTTGAGAATTAGATTTAGGGTTAGGATTCTGGTTAGGGTTAAGGATGAAGTTTAGTGTTAGGGTGAGGGCTTAGGGTTAGGGAATAGGGTTAGGGTTAAAGGTTACTCTTAGGTTTAACGGTTACACTTTGGCTTAGGGTTGAGGTTTACGGTTAGGGTTAAGATGAGGGGTTAGGGTTCGGTACAGGGTAAGGGTTAAGTGTTAGGTTTAGGGTTGAAGGTTAGGATTAGGGTTAGGATTAAAGGTTAGCGTGAGAGTTAACGCTTAGGGTTAAGGTTAAGTGTTAGGGTTTAGGGTTAGGGTTAGGGTTAGGGTTAGTTTTAGGGTTAGAGTTATGTGCTGTGGTTTGTGTTAGAGGTTAGGGTTAGGTTTACTGGTCACGGTTAGGGTTACGTTTAGGGGGTAGCATTAGGGTTAGGGTTAGGGTTAAGGGATAGGATTAGGGTTAAGTGTTGGGCTTAGGGTTAGGGTTTAGTGTTAGGTTTATCATTAAGGATTAGGGTTAGAATCAGGGTTAAATGCTTGGGTGCCGGTAATGGTTAGGGTCAGGGTTAAGGTTCACGGATAGGGTTAGTGTTAAGGGTTACGGGTAGGTTTAGGGTTCAGGGTTAGTGTTAGCATTAGGGCTTAAGGTTAGGATTAGGCGGTAGGTTAGATTTAGGGTTAGATCTAGGCGTTAGGGTAAGGGCTAGCGTTAGGGTAAAGAGATAGGGTTAGGTTTAATGCTTAGGATTAGGGTTAGGGTTTGGGGTTAAAGTAAGTGTTAGGGGTTAGGTTTAAGGATCCAAGGTTAGGGTTATTTTTAGCTGTAGTGTTAGGGTTAGGGATAAGGTATCCCATTAGCATTAAGGGTCTTCCTTACTGTAGGGTTAAGTGTTAGGCTTAGAGTTAAAGGTTAAGGTTAGGGTCAGTGTTAAGATTTAGGGTGAGGGTTAACGGTTAGGGTAAAGGTTAAGCGTTAGGGTTAGGGATTAGTGATTAGGGTTTTTGGTTAGTGTTAGGGTTAGCAGTTAGGAGTTAGTGTTTTATGAAGGGGTATGGTTAGAATTAGGATTGGGGTTAGAGTTAGGGTGAGGTATAGGGGTTAGTTTTAGGGGTTAGTTTTAGGGTAAAAGGATAGGATTAGGGTTACGGGTTGGGCTTAGGTTTAGGGTTAAAGTTTACTGCTAGGGTTAGGGATAGGGTTCAGGGTTAGCTTTAGGGGTTCTGGTTAGGGTAAGGTGTTAGGTTAGTGTCAGGGTTAGGTCTAGTCGTGAGGGTAAGGTTTAGGGTTAGCTTTAAGAGCTAGGGTTAGGTTTAATGGTTAGGATTAGGATTAAGGTTAAGGGTTAGGGTAAGGCTTATGGGTTAGGGTGAAGGGTTAGGGTCAAGGGTTAGGGTTTTTGTTAGGCATAGCGTTGGGGTTAGAAGTAAGGGTTACTGTCAGTGTTAGGGTTGTAGGTAGGGTTACGGTTAGGGTTAGCGGTTTAGAATTAGGGTTAGGGATTAGGTGTCACAGTGATGACTAGGAGATAGGGTTAGAATTATGGGATAGGGGTTGTTCTCAGGAAATGGGTTATGCATTAACGTTAGGATAAGAGGTTAAAGTTAGGCGCACGGTGAGGTTTACGTGTTAAGGGGAGAAATAGGAACAGGGTTGGGTGTTATGTTCAGGGTTAGGGTTATCTGTTAAAGGTATTGTTTATGCTTAGCGCACGGGCCCTGTCTGCATTAGGCGGGCGGGGGGAGTTTAGGGGGCTGGGATTGTACCCGGGAACCCACTCTATCATACTCTGGGTATGGGCCCGTGGGTTTCATGCAGGACACAGTGGTAGAGCCTCCTTTCACGCATGGCATGGGAGGATTGCAGGCTTTCAAAACCCTAAGAAAGCAAGAAGTATGAGATTTAGATTTAGGGTTAGGATTATGGTTAGGGTTAAGGATGAAGTTTAATGTTAGGGTGAGGGCTTAGGGTTAGGGATTAGGGTTAGGGTTAAAGGTTACTCTTAGGTTTAACGGTTACACTTTGGTTTAGGGTTGAGGTTTACGGTTAGGGTTAAGATGAGGGGTTAGGGTTTGGTACAGGGTTAGGGTTAAGTGTTAGGTTTAGGGTTGAAGATTAGGATTAGGGTTAGGATTAAAGGTTAGCGTAAGAGTTAACGCTTAGGGTTAAGGTTAAGTGTTAGGGTTTAGGGTTAGGGTTAGGGTTAGTTTTAGGGTTAGAGTTATGTGCTATGGTTTGTGTTAGAGGTTAGGGTTAGGTTTACTGGTCACGGTTAGGGTTATGTTTAGGGGGTAGCATTAGGGTTGGGGTTAGGGTTAGGGTTAAAGGATAGGATTAGGGATAAGTGTTGGGCTTAGGGTTAGGTTTTAGTGTTAGGGTTAGCATTAAGGATTAGGGTTAGGGTCAGGGTTAAATGTTTGGCTGCGCGTAATGGTTAGGGTCAGGGTTAAGGTTCACGGATAGGGTTAGTGTTAAGGGTTACGGGTAGGTTTAGGGTTCAGTGTTAGTGTTAGCATTAGGGCTTAAGGTTAGGATTAGGCGTTAGGTTAGATTTAGGGTTAGATCTAGGCGTTAGGGTAAGGGCTAGCGTTAGGGTTAAGAGATAGGGTTAGGTTTAATGCTTAGGATTAGGGTTAGGGTTTCGGGTTAAAGTAAGTGTTAGGGGTTAGGTTTAAGGATCCAAGGTTAGGGTTATTTTTAGCTGTAGTGTTAGGGTTAGGAATAAGGGATCCCATTAGCATTAAGGGTCTTCCTTACTGTAGGGTTAAGGGTTAGGCTTAGAGTTAAAGGTTAAGGTTAGGGTCAGTGTTAAGATTTAGGGTGAGGGTTAACGGTCAGGGTAAACGTCAAGCGTTAGGGTTAGGGATTAGTGATTAGGGTTTTTGGTTAGTGTTAGGGTTAGCGGTTAGGAGTTAGTGTTTTATGAAGGGGTATGGTTAGAATTAGGATTGGGTTTAGAGTTAGGGGGAGGTATAGGGGTTAGGTTTAGGGGTTAGTTTTAGGGTAAAAGGATAGGATTAGGGTTACGGGTTGGGCTTAGGTTTAGGGTTTAAGTTTACTGCTAGGGTTAGGGATAGGGTTCAGGGTTAGCTTTAGGGGTTCTGGTCAGGGTTAGGTGTTAGTTTAGTGTCAGTGTTAGGTCTAGTCGTGAGGGTAAGGTTTAGGGTTAGCTTTAAGAGCTAGGGTTAGGTTTAATGGTTAGGATTAGGATTAGGGTTAAGGGTTAGGGTAAGGCTTAGGGGTTAGGGTGAAGGGTTAGGGTCAAGCGTTAGGGTTTTTGTTAGGCATAGCGTTGGGGTTAGAAGTAAGGGTTACTGTCAGTGTTAGGGTTGTAGGTAGGGTTACGGTTAGGGTTAGCGGTTTAGAATTAGGGTTAGGGAATGGGTGTCACATTGATGACTAGGATATAGGGTTAGAATTATGGGATAGGGGTTGTTCTCAGGAAATGGGTTATGCATTAACGTTAGGATAAGAGGTTAAAGTTAGGCGCACGGTGAGGTTTACGTGTTAAGGGGAGACATAGCAACAGGGTTGGGTGTTATGTTCAGGGTTAGGGTTATCTGTTAAAGGTATTGTTTATGCTTAGCGAACGGGCCCTGTCTGCATTAGGCGGGCGGGGGGAGTTTAGGGGGCTGGGATTGTACCCGGGAACCCACTCTATCATACTCTGGGTATGGGCCCGTGGGTTTCATGCAGGACACAGTGGTAGAGCCTCCTTTCACGCATGGCATGGGAGGATTGCAGGCTTTCTAAACTCTAAGAAAGCAAGAAGTCTGAGAATTAGATTTAGGGTTAGGATTCTGGTTAGGGTTAAGGATGAAGTTTAGTGTTAGGGTGAGGGCTTAGGGTTAGGGATTAGGGTTAGGGTTAAAGGTTACTCTTAGTTTTAACGGTTACACTTTGGTTTAGGGTTGAGGTTTAAGGTTAGGGTTAAGATGAGGGATTAGGGTTTGGTACAGGGTTAGGGTTAAGTGTTAGGTTTAGGTTTGAAGATTAGGATTAGGGTTAGGCTTAAAGGTTAGCGTGAGAGTTAAGGCTTAGGGTTAAGGTTAAGAGTTAGGGTTAAGGGTTGGGGTTAGGGTTCGTTTTAGGGTTAGAGTTATGTGCTATGGTTTGTGTTAGAGGTTAGGGTTAGGTTTACTGGTCACAGTTAGGGTTACGTTTAGGGGTTAGCATTAGTGTTAGGGTTAGGGTTAGGGTTAAGGGATAGGATTAGGGTTAAGTGTTGGGCTTAGGGTTAGGGTTTAGTGTTAGGGTTAGCATTATGGATTAGTGTTAGGGTCAGGGTTAAATGCTTGGGTGCGGGTAATGGTTAGGGTCAGGGTTAGGGTTCACGGATAGGGTTAGTGTTAAGGGTTACGGGTAGGTTTAGGGTTCAGGGTTAGTGTTAGCATTAGGGCTTAAGGTTAGGATTAGGCGGTAGGTTAGATTTAGGGTTAGATCTAGGCGTTAGGGTAAGGGCTAGCGTTAGGGTTAAGAGATAGGGTTAGGTTTAATGCTTAGGATTAGGGTTAGGGTTTGGGGTTAAAGTAAGTGTTAGGGGTTAGGTTTAAGGATCCAAGGTTAGGGTTATTTTTAGCTGTAGTGTTAAGGTTAGGGATAAGGGATCCCATTAGCATTAAGGGTCTTCCTTACTGTAGGGTTAAGGGTTAGGCTTAGAGTTAAAGTTTAAGGTTAGGGTCAGTGTTAAGATTTAGTTTGAGGGTTAACGGTTAGGGTAAAGGTTAAGCGTTAGGGTTAGGGATTAGTGATTAGGGTTTTTGTTTAGTGTTAGGGTTAGCGGTCAGGAGTTAGTTGTTTATGAAGGGGTATGGTTAGAATTAGGATTGGGGTTAGAGTTAGGGTGAGGTATAGGGGTTAGGTTTAGGGGTTAGTTTTAGGGTAAAAGGATAGGATTAGGGTTACGGGTTGGCCTTAGGTTTAGGGTTAAAGTTTACTGCTGGGGTTAGGGATAGGGTTCAGGGTTAGCTTTAGGGGTTCTGGTTAGGGTTAGGTGTTAGGTTAGTGTCAGGGTTAGGTCTAGTCGTGAGGGTAAGGTTTAGGGTTAGCTTTAAGAGCTAGGGTTAGGTTTAATGGTTAGGATTAGGATTAGGGTTAAGGGTTAGGGTAAGGCTTAGGGGTTAGGGTGAAGGGTTAGGGTCAAGGGTTAGGGTTTTTGTTAGGCATAGCGTTGGGGTTAGAAGTAAGGTTTACTGTCAGTGTTAGGGTTGTAGGTAGGGTTCCGGTTAGGGTTAGCGGTTTAGAATTAGGGTTAGGGATTAGGTGTCACAGTGATGACTAGGAGATAGGGTTAGAATTATGGGATAGGGGTTGTTCTCAGGAAATGGGTTATGCATTCACGTTAGGATAAGAGGTTAAAGTTAGGCGCACGGTGAGGTTTACGTGTTAAGGGGAGAAATAGGAACAGGGTTGGGTGTTATGTTCAGGGTTAGGGTTATCTGTTAAAGGTATTGTTTATGCTTAGCGCACGGGCCCTGTCTGCATTAGGCGGGCGGGGGGAGTTTAGGGGGCTGGGATTGTACCCGGGAACCCACTCTATCATACTCTGGGTATGGGCCCGTGGGTTTCATGCAGGACACAGTGGTAGAGCCTCCTTTCACGCATGGCATGGGAGGATTGCAGGCTTTCTAAACTCTAAGAAAGCAAGAAGTCTGAGAATTAGATTTAGGGTTAGGATTCTGGTTAGGGTTAAGGATGAAGTTTAGTGTTAGGGTGAGGGCTTAGGGTTAGGGATTAGGGTTAGGGTTAAAGGTTACTCTTAGGTTTAACGGTTACACTTTGGTTTAGGGTTGAGGTTTACGGTTAGGGTTAAGATGAGGGGTTAGGGTTTGGTACAGGGTAAGGGTTAAGTGTTAGGGTTAGGGTTGAAGATTAGGATTCGGGTTAGGATTAAAGGTTAGCGTGAGAGTTAACGCTTAGGGTTAAGGTTAAGAGTTAGGGTTTAGGGTTAGTGTTAGGGTTAGTTTAAGGGTTAGACTTATGTGCTATGGTTTGTGTTAGAGGTTAGGGTTAGGTTTACTGGTCACGGTTAGGGATACTTTTAGGGGTTAGCATTAGGGTTAGGGTTAGGGTTAAGGGATAGGATTAGGGTTATGTGTTGGGCTTAGGGTTAGGTTTTAGTGTTAGGGTTAGCATTAAGGATTAGGGTTAGGGTCAGGGTTAAATGCTTGGGTGCGGGTAATGGTTAGGGTCAGGGTTTGGGTTCACGGATAGGGTTGGTGTCAAGGGTTACGGGTAGGTTTAGGGTTCAGTGTTAGTGTTAGCATTAGGGCTTAAGGTTAGGATTAGGCGGTAGGTTAGATTTAGGGTTAGATCTAGGCGTTAGGGTAAGGGCTAGCGTTAGGGTTAAGAGATAGGGTTAGGTTTAATGCTTAGGATTAGGGTTAGGGTTTGGGGTTAAAGTAAGTGTTAGGGGTTAGGTTTAAGGATCCAAGGTTAGGGTTATTTTTAGCTGTAGTGTTAGGGTTAAGGATAAGGGATCCCATTAGCATTAAGGGTCTTCCTTACTGTAGGGTTAAGGGTTAGGCTTAGAGTTAAAGGTTAAGGTTAGGGTCAGTGTTAAGATTTAGGGTGAGGGTTAACGGTTAGGGTAAAGGTTAAGTGTTAGGGTTAGGGATTAGTGATTAGGGTTTTTGGTTAGTGTTAGGGTTAGCGGTTAGGAGTTAGTGTTTTATGAAGGGGTATGGTTAGAATTAGGATTGGGGTTAGAGTTAGGGTGAGGTATACGGGTTAGGTTTAGGGGTTAGTTTTAGGGTAAAAGGATAGGATTAGGGTTACGGGTTGGGCTTAGGTTTAGGGTCAAAGTTTATTGCTAGGGTTAGGGATAGGGTTCAGGGTTAGCTTTAGGGGTTCTGGTTAGGGTTAGGTGTTAGATCAGTGTCACGGTTAGGTCTAGTCGTGAGGGTAAGGTTTAGGGTTAGCTTTAAGAGCTAGGGTTAGGTTTAATGGTTAGGATTAGGATTAGGGTTAAGGGTTAGGGTAAGGCTTAGGGGTTAGGGGGAAGGGTTAGGGTCAAGGGTTAGGGTTTTTGTCAGGCATAGCGTTGGGTTTAGAAGTAAGGGTTACTGTCAATGTTAGGGTTGTAGGTAGGGTTACGGTTAGGGTTAGCGGTTTAGAATTAGGGTTAGGGATTAGGTGTCACAGTGATGACTAGGAGATAGGGTTAGAATTATGGGATAGGGGTTGTTCTCAGGAAATGGGTTATGCATTAACATTAGGATAAGAGGTTAAGGTTAGGCGCACGGTGAGGTTTACGTGTTAAGGGGAGAAATAGGAACAGGGTTGGGTGTTATGTTCAGGGTTAGGGTTATCTGTTAAAGGTATTGTTTATGCTTAGCGCACGGGCCCTGTCTGCATTAGGCGGGCGGGGGGAGTTTAGGGGGCTGGGATTGTACCCGGGAACCGACTCTATCATACTCTGGGTATGTGCCCATGGGTTTAATGCAGGACACAGTGGTAGAGCCTCCTTTCACGCATGGCATGGGAGGATTGCAGGCTTTCTAAACTCTAAGAAAGCAAGAAGTCTGAGAATTAGATTTAGGGTTAGGATTATGGTTAGGGTTAAGCATGAAGTTTAGTGTTAGGGTGAGGGCTTAGGGTTAGGGATTAGGGTTAGGGTTAAAGGTTACTCTTAGGTTTAACGGTTACACTTTGGTTTAGGGTTCAGGTTTACGGTTAGGGTTAAGATGAGGGGTTAGGGTTTGGTACAGGTTTAGGGTTAAGTGTTAGGTTTAGGGTTGAAGATTAGGATCAGGGTTAGGATTAAAGGTTAGCGTGAGAGTTAACGCTTAGGGTTAAGGTTAAGAGTTAGGGTTTAGGGTTAGGGTTAGGGTTAGTTTTAGGGTTAGAGTTACGTGCTATGGTTTGTGTTAGAGGTTAGGGTTAGGTTTACTGGTCACAGTTAGGGTTACGTTTAGGGGGTAGCATTAGGGTTAGGGTTAGGGTTAAGGGATAGGATTAGGGTTAAGTGTTGGGCTTAGGGTTAGGGTTTAGTGTTAGGTTTATCATTAAGGATTAGGGTTAGGGTCAGGGTTAAATGCTTGGGTGCGGGTAATGGTTAGGGTCAGGGTTAAGGTTCACGGATAGGGTTAGTGTTAAGGGTTACTGGTCATGGTTAGGGTTACGTTTAGGGGATAGCATTAGTTTCAGGGTTAGGGTTAAGGGATAGTGTGGGGAGCGGTCTAGGCCTCCTAGTGTATCCGCCCAGGACATGCATAGTCAGGCCCTCCACCTATCCCTGTGGGACACGCTTGTGGGACACACCTATCCGGGGCTATAAAAGCAGCTTGCATTTCCTGTTCGAGGTCTCTCGCCATGTAACTGTTGTAGGTGCCTCATTAAACTACTGCTGGAAGAACTCCAACTGGTCGTGTCGTACTTGCTGGCAACTGCGGCGCGACAAGTGGTTCCGAAACCCGGGAACTCTTGCACCAGGCGGAGACGACCTCATTAGAGGTGAGTTCAGAACCACAGTAGTTGAGGTAGGGTCGGACCCCCCCCCCTCAGAGTGCTTTGATATGGGGAATTCCCCGAGCGCCCAGCTGCTCCGTGCTCTACAGGAGCTTTTGGCTGCACGAGAGTTGAAAATCCCCGAGCGTGTCTTACGGCATTTTATGCAGGAAGTAGATCGTGTGGCACCATGGTTTCTCCACTCGGGCTCTTTCACCGTTCCGAGCTGGGATAAATTAGAGAAGGACCTTCGCTGTGCCCATGCTACTGGGCTCCTTCGAGAGTGCGTCCTTCCTATTTGGGCATTGGTGCGCACCTGCCTAGAGGACTCTCCTTGTAGTATTCAAGTGCAGCAGGGGCAGCAGGCTCTGAGTGACTATCAAGATAGCATGTCAGAAAGGGATAAGGGTGGTCCGGACCGGCTGGGGCGTTCGAGAACCCGGTCGGAAGAAAAGCGGGGAGCCGCCCGCAAGGGAGGGCGCTCAGGAAGGCGACGGGGACGCCCGTTGCCCGGCCCGTTATCTAGGGAGGACGTGGCTTGTAAAATGGCCGCCCTCCGTCTGTCTTCTTCTTCTTCTTCTTCTTCTCCCTCTTCTTTGTCCCGCTCTTCTTCCTCGTCTCGCGAGAGGGAGGCGGAGCTTTCTCCGGCCGATAAGGCGGACTTGGAGGAGGCGGCGGCGGCGTATGAGGCGGAGCGTTATCGCCCGCCTCCGTATGCCTCCGCCCCTCCCCCACCAGTTGATGGCGGGGGAGGTACATCTTTCATGTCCGACCGGGTTCGGAGAAAAGTCAGCCAGTGCTTTCCTGTATTTGAGGATGCCAACCAACAACGGCACCATGAGCCACTCGACTACAAGCTACTGAAGGACCTGGCCCAGGCAGTGCAGGCTTACGGTTGCAATGCTGCTTATACTAGGGGCCTGTTAGATCGTTTGGCTGCCCACGCTATGACTCCTAGTGATTGGGCCAGCACTGTGCGGGCTTGTTTATCCGCCGGGCAGTATTTAGATTGGAAATCCCTTTACCAGGAGGCTTGTGTCAACCAAGCCCGTGTTAATGCTCAACAGGGTCAACCCGCTTGGAACGCTGATATGCTATTGGGTTTGGGTCAGTGGCAGAACAATCAAACCTGTTTCCCCGTACAAGTATATGCTCAGATTAACCAATTGGCCATAAAAGCTTGGCAGCAGCTGCCTAATCGGGGACAGGTTGCAGGTAACTTAACCAAAGTGGTTCAGGGACCTACAGAGCCTTTTTCTGATTTCGTGGCTCGTATGGTGGAATGTGCGGCCCGCATTTTCGGGGATGCTGACACGGTGATGCCCCTGGTAGAACAACTAGTGTTTGAGCAGTGCACTGAAGCCTGCCGCAATGCCATTGTTCCTTGGAAGAACAAGGGCCTTACCGCTTGGCTTAAAGCTTGCCGGGAGATCGGGGGCCCACTGACCTCTGCAGGACTGGCAGCCGCTATCGTGGCTGCCCGGGAGAGTGCCAATGTGACCTGCTATAACTGCGGTCAACAAGGGCACATACGGCGACAGTGCCGGGCTTCTTCGCACCCGCGCCCCCGGCCTTCCCGTGCGGTGCCGGAAATCTGCTCGCGCTGTGGCAAGGGGCGTCATTTGGCCTCTGAATGTCGATCCGTCAAGGATCTTCGGGGGCAGCCCCTGGACCCTGCAGGGAGTGCCCCCGCTGGAGGTGCTCGGCCTAAGGTCTTTAATGTGCCAAAAAACGGGAGGGAGGGCCCTCGACCCCAGGGCCCGCAAATGTATGGGGCCTTCCATCAGTCCCCGGCGACGCCAGCGCTGATGCCTCAGCTGCAATCGCCGTCACTAACGCCCCAAGGGAGGTCCGGCGAGCCACTTCGGGTTCCGCAGGATTGGACCTCCGTGCCACCACCCTCACAGTATTGACCCCTGAAATGGGGTGTCAGCCAATTCCTTCGGATTTTAAGGGACCCTTGCCCCCAGACTCTGTGGGTCTAGTGATTGGTCTCTCTTCCTCAACCTTGCGGGGCTTGCTTATCCATCCAGGAGTTATAGATTCTGATTTTACAGGTACAGTACAGATATTGGCGACGGCTCCCAGAGGGGTCGTTTCCATTTGCCCAGGGGATCGGATTGCTCAGTTGCTCTTGCTCCCGAGCCTCCATGCACGATTTCCCGCTGCCCCCCGTACACGGGGGACAGCGGGTTTTGGCAGTTCTGAGGTCAATGCTGCATATCTGTCCCTTCATATGGGTGAGAGACCTATGCTCCCCCTTATAATACAAGGAAAGTCTTTTTCAGGTTTGTTGGACACGGGAGCTGACTCCAGTGTCATGTCATCTAAGTGGTGGCCATCCGCATGGCCCACTGTCCCTTCCACCCAGACACTTCAGGGTCTTGGCTATGCTGCCGCCCCTGATCTAAGTGCTGCTCATCTTCACTGGAAGGACTCTGAAGGCAATCAGGGCACATTTCGCCCTTATGTGATGCCTCTCCCTGTTAACCTCTGGGGCAGAGATATTTTGAGTCAAATGGCCCTTCGTCTCACTAATGAGTATTCGCCACAAAGTCAACATATGATGCGAGAGATGGGCTATGTTCCTGGAAGGGGACTGGGGTCTCGGCTGCAAGGCAGAGCCGAACCCGTTGAGCCCCAGCCTCGCCCCCCTCGGCATGGTCTGGGTTTTTCGTAGGGGCCACTGAGGAGCAACCGATACCCATCCCATGGCTTACGGAGAAGCCGGTTTGGGTGCCTCAGTGGCCCCTCTCCACTCTCAAACTCTCCGCTGCACGTGAACTAGTCGCTGAGCAGCTTCGGTTGGGACACTTGGAACCCTCTCGCTCCCCTTGGAACACTCCTATTTTTGTTATTCAGAAAAAATCAGGCAAGTGGCGACTGTTGCACGATCTTCGTGCAGTCAACGAACAAATGCAGATCATGGGTCCGGTGCAGCGCGGTCTCCCTCTTCTCTCCACCTTGCCCCGATTTTGGCGTCTCCTTATTGTAGATATTAAGGATTGTTTTTTCTCTATCCCGCTGCACCCCGATGATAGAGAACGTTTCGCCTTCACTATTCCTTCCCCAAATCATGAAGAGCCTGACTCTCGCTATCACTGGAGAGTCTTACCTCAGGGGATGGCCAACAGCCCAACCATGTGTCAACTGTATGTGGCAGCAGCTGTAGCTCCCGTGCGCCACACCTTTCCTTCGATTAGGATTCTACATTACATGGATGATCTTCTTCTTTGTCATTCCGACCCTTCATATCTTCACCGTGCTTATGCCACTTTGTGTGCTCATTTCTCTTCCTACGGGCTGCACTTAGCACCCGAAAAGGTTCAGGAAGGTGATATAGGGGAGTTTTTGGGGGCCCATATAGGCCCCTTGTCCATTCGTCCTCAAAAAATTACTATTCGGGTAGATGGTCTTCACACCCTAAATGATTTCCAAAAGTTACTAGGTGACATCAATTGGCTTCGCCCTTATCTTCGCCTGTCCACAGCACAGCTGAGCCCTTTGTTCCGGGTGCTGGAGGGTGATTCAGACATATTGTCCCCTCGAGTTCTGACTCCTGACGCACGACAGGCCCTTCGGCTGGTCGAGGAGGCGATACAGCACGCCCAGTTGGTTCGGATCCAGCCTGATCAGCCTTTTTCTCTTTGCCTTTTGCCCTCTTTGGAGACACCTACTGCAGTTCTTTGGCAGGAGGGCCCTCTGCTCTGGATTCACGCGCATACCTCTCCGCGACGGGCCATTGAGCACTATCCTACCGCGGTTGCTGATCTCGCGTTGTCTGCGCTTAAACTCTCCTTAACTCATTTTGGGGCCCATCCTTCTGTTCTCCATTGCCCCTATACTAGAGCTCAAGTACAGATTCTCTGTGCCTCGGTAGACAGTTGGGCGGTCCTTCGATGCTCTTTTTCTGGTGTTATAGACAATCATTTCCCCAAGCACCCTCTTCTTCAGTTTGCTCTGCGACATCAGATTATCTTCCCCCGTGTCACGTCTTCTGACCCTCTTCCCAATGCTACTACAGTTTATACTGATGGGTCCTCTAATAGTACGGGTAGTTATGTTGTCAATGGCCAGGCCTTCACCGCTTCTTTTCCTTACTCTTCCCCTCAGCATGTGGAATGTGCCATCGTTGAGTTGGTCCTCCGTACTTTCCCAGGACCACTCAACATTGTCTCTGATTCTGTCTATGTCGTTCAGGCTGTTCGGTTGTTGGAGGTGTCTCACGCCTTGAACCCACGGAGCACGGTATTCTCTTTATTCTGTGCTGTCCGGTCAGCCATCCACTCGCGCAGTGCGAGGTTCTTTATCACTCATATTCGGGCCCACTCGCTCTTGCCTGGACCTATGGTTGCCGGCAATGCCCTGGCGGATCGGGCCACGAAATTATGTTGGCTTGCTTCTCCTTTGGAAAGTGCCCGCAACTTCCATTCGTTGTACCATGTCCCAGCTTGTACTTTACGCCTTAAATTTGGTCTCCCCCGCGCCTCTGCGCGGGAAGTGGTCCTCCAGTGTGCGGACTGTGCACCTTTCCGCTCACAACCTTCCGTGGGCGTCAACCTGCGGGGCCTTCGGCCTCTCCAGGTGTGGCAGATGGACGTCACTCACATTCCCATGTTTGGTAAGTTGTCTTATGTTCATGTGTCCGTAGACACCTGTTCTGGGGTTATCCACGCCACTCCTTTAGCTGGAGAGCGCGCCTGTCATGTCGTCACGCACTGTCTAGAAGCATGGGCTGCCTGGGGCAAGCCTGAGGTCCTTAAGACTGATAACGGCCCGGCCTATACTTCCCGGGCCTTTCAACAATTTTGCCGCCGTCTCGGCGTTACCCATCGCACTGGCTTGCCCTATAACCCCCAGGCCCAGGGCATTGTAGAACGCGCCCATGGCACAATCAAAGTCTACTTACAAAAACAAAAGGGGGAGGCTGGGGCTTTGGGCGGTGGTAGGTCTCCCAAATCTGCCCTATCTCTTACTCTATATACTTTAAATTTTTTGCTGCTGGATGATCGTGGTCGCTCGGCGGCAGATCGCCATGTGGATCCTGGCCCCCCCCTTTCCGAGCGGGTGATGTGGAAAGATGTGTTTTGTAATCAATGGAAAGGACCGGATCTGATTCTCAGCAGATCCAGGGGAGCTGTTTGTGTTTTTCCACAGGACGCCCCGGACCCTATCTGGGTTCCGACACGCCTCACGCGACGCCTCAGTCATCCTGCTGCTTCCTCGCCGGCTCCTGACGACGATGCTGTTGTGGCGGATTCTGCTTTCCCTGACCATGACCCTCCTCGCCCTGGGAGTGCTGTCCAGGGCGAAACGTCGTTGGGCCATCCTGCCTGTATTCCCGAGACCCCTGCCGGTGTCTCATGATTCGCAGATATTCCCCCGGTTCTTTATTACCAATGCTTCCCTAGGACTTCCCTACCTCCCGTGGTCCAACGAGTCTGGAGTGGTTCCCGGCAATGAATCCTATATCCTTGCTGGGTCCTTGTGCTTTACTACCATTATCCCGACTAACGGCAACCTGTCCTGTATACTTCTTGCCAACCAGACGGGTGCTTGGGTGGACCGGCCGCGTCCCCGCAACGGGACCTTTGCTAATGGGACTTTTGTGACAGGGATGTGGCCTGCGTTACACAAAACTGTGAACATTTGAGACCGCTGCGTCAGGCGCTCAGTTTTCCAACGTGACCTTCGGTCCCACGCCTGTTTGTCTCTGGCCTCCATTCATCTGGATTGTGGCCCGCCTGGAAAACCATACGGCCACCCTTAACTGCTCAACTGTAAACTGCACGTATACACGTTGCTGGAATGCCTCAGAACACAGGATGGCCGTGGTTGCACGCATGCCCCGGTACGTCCCCTGGCCGGTTGACGCACCGGATTCGTTGGTTCTCTTTCGACATCGTAGGGACTTTGGCGTGACAGCTCTTGTCTTTGCTATTGCAGCGGCCTCCGCTGCGGCCCTTACCGCCGCTTCGATCGCGGCGGCGGGCGCCGTACAAACGGCACAGGTCCTAAATAACCTGTCAGCAACGGTAGCAACTGCCTTGGACACACAAAGCTCTATCAACTCACACCTGGCGGGAGGGATTATGCTCCTAAATCAACGTGTGGACTTGGTTCAAGAACAGGTGGACAGTTTGGTACAGCTCGCCCAGCTTGGTTGCGAGCGATGACTGCCGGGATTGTGTATTACTTCGATCCTATATTCTAACCTTTCCCAGGCGGCCAATCTCTCTAAAGAGCTTTCTCGGCTGTTACAGGGCTCTTGGTCTGCCAATTTCTCCAAGCTAGCCACTCAGTTACAACTAGAAATCACCCATATTAATTCTACCCGGTTAGATCCTATGCTTACTGATGGCCTCCTCCCCACCTTTTTGTCGCTTCTACACGGGGTTCGGGAATGGGCAGGTCTTGGATCCCTGGGCCTGCTGGGATGTCTTGCTTTTGGCCTCGTGTTCTGGATGCTCATGCGTGTCCGTTGGCAGCAACAAAGGGATCGAGTGGTCATGGCTCAAGCCTTTGCTGCCCTTCATGAGGGCTCTCCTCCTGGAGTGTGGATAAGCATGTTACATACGGACGGCAACTACCGCTTTTCCCCTTGACAGCATGGCGTGGCCCTTGCACCCCGAGGGCTTGTCCCCATTGCACCGGGAAGGGCGCGCGACCCCTGTTTTGTGGTCAGCCCTTGCACCTTCATGAGCTCTCGCTCATTGCACTGAAGAGTGGTGACCATACGCCCCTTGGTGAACTGTGACCCTAGATCCGGACTGGGGCTTCCGTTCACCATGAGGCAAAAACAAAAGGGGGAGCTGTGGGGAGCGGTCTAGGCCTCCTAGTGTATCCGCCCAGGACATGCATAGTCAGGCCCTCCACCTATCCCTGTGGGACACGCTTGTGGGACACACCTATCCGGGGCTATAAAAGCAGCTTGCATTTCCTGTTCGAGGTCTCTCGCCATGTAACTGTTGTAGGTGCCTCATTAAACTACTGCTGGAAGAACTCCAACTGGTCGTGTCGTACTTGCTGGCAACTGCGGCGCGACAGGATAGGATTAGGTTTAAGTGTTGGGCTTAGTGTTAGGGCTTAGTGTTAGGGTTATCATTAAGGATTAGGTTAAGGTTAGGGTCAGTGTTAAGATTTAGGGTGAGGGTTAACGGTTAGGGTAAAGGTTAAGCATTAGGGTTAGGGATTAGTGATTAGGGTTTTCGGTTAGTGTTAGGGTTAGCGGTTAGGAGTTAGTGTTTTATGAAGGGGTGTGGTTAGAATTAGGATTGGGGTTAGAGTTAGGGTGAGGTATAGGGGTTAGGTTTAGGGGTTAGTTTTAGGGTAAAAGGATAGGATTAGGGTTACGGGTTGGGCTTAGGTTTAGGTTTAAAGTTTACTGCTAGGGTTAGGGATAGGGTTCAGTGTTAGCTTTAGGGGTTCTGGTTAGTGTTAGGTGTTAGGTTACTGTCAGGGTTAGGTCTAGTCGTGAGGGTAAGGTTTAGGGTTAGCTTTAAGAGCTAGGGTTAGGTTTAATGGTTAGGATTAGGATTAGGGTTAAGGGTTAGGGTAAGGCTTAGGGGTTAGGGTGAACGGTTAGGGTCAAGGGTTAGGGTTTTTTTAGGCATAGCGTTGGGGTTAGAAGTAAGGGTTACTGTCAGTGTTAGGGTTCTAGGTAGGGTTACGGTTAGGGTTAGCGGTTTAGAATAAGGGTTAGGGATTAGGTGTCACAGTGATGACTAGGAGATAGGGTTAGAATTATGGGATGGGGTTGTCCTCAGGAAATGGGTTATACATTAACGTTAGGATAAGAGGTTAAAGTTAGGCGCACGGTGAGGTTTACGTGTTAAGGGGAGAAATAGGAACAGGGTTGGGTGTGATGTTCAGGGTTAGGGTTATCTGTTAAAGGTATTGTTTATGCTTAGCACACGGGCCCTGTCTGCATTAGGCGGGCGGGGGGAGTTTAGGGGGCTGGGATTGTACCCGGAAACCCACTCTATCATACTCTGGGTATGGGCCCGTGGGTTTCATGCAGGACACAGTGGTAGAGCCTCCTTTCACGCATGGCATGGGAGGATTGCAGGCTTTCTAAACTCTAAGAAAGCAAGAAGTCTGAGAATTAGATTTAGGGATAGGATTCGGGTTAGGGTTAAGGATGAAGTTTAGTGTTAGGGTGAGGGCTTAGGGTTAGGGATTAGGGTTAGGGTTAAAGGTTACTCTTAGGTTTAACGGTTACACTTTGGTTTAGGGTTGAGGGTTACGGTTAGGGTTAAGATGAGGGGTTAGGGTTTGGTACAGGGTTAGGCTTAAGTGTTAGGTTTAGGGTTGAAGATTAGGATTAGGGTTAGGATTAAAGGTTAGCGTGAGAATTAACGCTTAGGATTAAGGTTAAGAGTTAGGGTTTAGGCTTAGGGTTAGGTTAGGGTTAGTTTTAGGGTTAGAGTTATGTGCTATGGTTTGTGTTAGAGGTTAGGGTTAGGTTTACTGTTCACGGTTAGGGTTACATTTAGGTGTTAGCATTAGGGTTAGTGTTATGGTTAAGGGATAGGATTAGGGTTAAGTGTTGGGCTTAGGGTTAGGGTTTAGTGTTCGGGTTAGCATTAAGGATTAGGGTTAGGGTCAGGGTTAAATGCTTGGGTGCGGCTACTGGTTAGGATCAGGGTTAAGGTTCACGGATAGGGTTAGTGTTAAGGGTTACGGGTAGGTTTAGGGTTCAGGGTTAGTGTTAGCATTAGTGCTTAAGGTTAGGATTAGGCGGTAGGTTAGATTTAGGGTTAGATCTAGGCGTTAGGGTAAGGGCTAGCGTTAGGGTTAAGAGATAGGGTTAGGTTTAATGCTTAGGATTAGGGTTAGGGTTTGGGGTTAAAGTAAGTGTTAGGGGTTAGGTTTAAGGATCCAAGGTAAGGGTTATTTTTAGCTGTAGTGTTAGGGTTAGAGATAAGGGATCCCATTAGCATTAAGGGTCTTCCTTACTGTAGGGTTAAGGGTTAGGCTTAGAGTTAAAGGTTAAGGTTAGGGTCAGTGTTAAGATTTAGGGTGAGGGTTAACGGTCAGGGTAAAGGTTAAGCGTTAGGGTTAGGGATTAGTGATTAGGGTTTTTGGTTAGTGTTAGGGTCAGCGGTTAGGAGTTAGTGCTTTATGAAGGGGTATGTTTAGAATTAGGATTGGAGTTAGAGTTAGGGTGAGGTATAGGGGTTAGGTTTAGGGGTTAGTTTTAGGGTAAAAGGATAGGATTAGGGTTACGGGTTGGGCTTAGGTTTAGGGTTAAAGTTTACTGCTAGGGTTAGGGATAGGGTTCAGGGTTAGCTTTAGGGGTTCTGGTTAGGGTTAGGTGTTAGGTTAGTGTCAGGGTTAGGTCTAGTCGTGAGGGTAAGGTTTAGGGTTAGCTTTAAGAGCTAGGGTTAGGTTTAATGGTTAGGATTAGGATTAGGGTTAAGGGTTAGGGTAAGGCTTAGGGGTTGGGTGAAGGGTTAGGGTCAAGGGTTAGGGTTTTTTTTAGGCATAGCGTTGGGGTTAGAAGTAAGGGTTACTGTCAGTGTTAGGGTTATAGGTAGGGTTACGGTTAGGGTTAGCGGTTTAGAATTAGGGTTAGGGATTAGGTGTCACAGTGATGACTAGGAGATAGGGTTAGAATTATGGGATAGGGGTTGTTCTCAGGAAATGGGTTATGCATTAACGTTAGGATAAGAGGTTAAAGTTAGGCGCACGGTGAGGTTTACGTGTTAAGGGGAGAAATAGGAACAGGGTTGGGTGTTATGTTCAGGGTTAGGGTTATCTGTTAAAGGTATTGTTTATGCTTAGCGCACGGGCCCTGTCTGCATTAGGCGGGCGGAGGGAGTTTAGGGGTCTGGGATTGTACCCGGGAACCCACTCTATCATACTCTGGGTATGGGCCCGTGGGTTTCATGCAGGACACAGTGGTAGAGCCTCCTTTCACGCATGGCATGGGAGGATTGCAGGCTTTCTAAACTCTAAGAAAGCAAGAAGTCTGAGAATTAGATTTAGGGTTAGGATTATGGTTAGGGTTAAGGATGAAGTTTAGTGTTAGGGTGAGGGCTTAGGGTTAGGGATTAGGGTTAGGGTTAAAGGTTACTCTTAGGTTTAACGGTTACACTTTGGTTTAGGGTTGAGGTTTACGGTTAGGGTTAAGATGAGGGGTTAGGGTTTGGTACAGGGTTAGGGTTAAGTGTTAGGTTTAGGGTTCAAGATTAGGATTAGGGTTAGGATTAAAGGTTAGCGTGAGAGTTAACGCTTAGGGTTAAGGTTAAGAGTTAGGGTTTAGGGTTAGGGTTAGGGATAGGTTTAGGGTTAGAGTTATGTGCTATGGTTTGTGTTAGAGGTTAGGGTTAGGTTTACTGGTCACGGTTAGGGTTACATTTAGGGGTTAGCATTAGGGTTAGTTTTATGGTTAAGGGATAGGATTAGGGTTAAGTGTTGGGCTTAGGGTTAGGGTTTAGGGTTAGGGTTAGCATTAAGGATTAGGGTTAGGGTCAGGGTTAAATGCTTGGGTGCGGGTAATGCTTAGGGTCAGGGTTAAGGTTAACGGATAAGGTTAGTGTTAAGGGTTACGGGTAGGTTTAGGGTTCAGGGTTACTGTTAGCATTAGGGCTTAAGGTTAGGATTAGGCGGTAGGTTAGATTTAGGGTTAGATCTAGGCGTTAGGGTAAGGGCTAGCGTTAGGGTTAAGAGATAGGGTTAGGTTTAAGGCTTAGGATGAGGGTTAGGTTTTGGGGTTAAAGTAAGTGTTAGGGGTTAGGTTTAAGGATCCAAGGTTAGGGTTATTTTTAGCTGTAGTGTTAGGGTTAGGGATAAGGGATCCCATTAGCATTAAGGGTCTTCCTTACTGTAGGGTTAAGGGTTAGGCTTAGAGTTAAAGGTTAAGGTTAGGGTCAGTGTTAAGATTTAGGGTGAGGGTTAATGGTTAGGGTAAAGGTTAAGCGTTAGGGTTAGGGATTAGTGATTAGGGTTTTTGGTTAGTGTTAGGGTTAACGGTTAGGAGTTAGTGTTTTATGAAGGGGTATGGTTAGAATTAGGATTGGGGTTAGAGTTAGGGTGAGGTATACGGGTTAGGTTTAGGGGTTAGTTTTAGGGTAAAAGGATAGGATTAGGGTTACAGGTTGGGCTTAGGTTTAGGGTTAACGTTTACTGCTAGGGTTAGGGATAGGGTTCAGGGTTAGCTTTAGGGGTTCTGGTTAGGGTTAGGTGTTAGGTTACTGTCAGGGTTAGGTCTAGTCGTGAGGGTAAGGTTTAGGGTTAGCTTTAAGAGCTAGGGTTAGGTTTAATGGTTAGGATTAGATTTAGGGTTAAGGGTTAGGGTAAGACTTAGCGGTTGGGTGAAGGGTTAGGGTCAAGGGTTAGGGTTTTTGTTAGGCATAGCGTTGGGGTTAGAAGTAAGGGTTACTGTCAGTGTTAGGGTTGTAGTTAGGGTTACGGTTAGGGTTAGCGGTTTAGAATTAGGGTTAGGGATTAGGTGTCACAGTGATGACTAGGAGATAGGGTTAGAATTATGGGATAGGGGTTGTTCTCAGGAAATGGGTTATGCATTAACGTTAGGATAAGAGGTTAATGTTAGGCGCACGGTGAGGTTTACGTGTTAAGGGGAGAAATAGGAACAGGGTTGGGTGTTATGTTCAGGGATAGGGTTATCTGTTAAAGGTATTGTTTATGCTTAGCGCACGGGCCCTGTCTGCATTAGGCGGGCGGGGGGAGTTTAGGGGGCTGGGATTGTACCCGGGAACCCACTCTATCATACTCTGGGTATGGGCCCGTGGTTTTCATGCAGGACACCGTGGTAGAGCCTCCTTTCACGCATGGCATGGGAGGATTGCAGGCTTTCTAAACTCTAAGAAAGCAAGAAGTCTGAGAATTAGATTTAGGGTTAGGATTATGGTTAGGGTTAAGGATGAAGTTTAGTGTTAGGGTGAGGGCTTAGTGTTAGGGATTAGGGTTAGGGTTAAAGGTTCCTCTTAGGTTTAACGGTTACACTTTGGTTTAGGGTTGAGGTTTACGGTTAGGGTTAAGATGAGGGGTTAGGGTTTGGTACAGGGTTAGTGTTAAGTGTTAGGTTTAGGGTTGAAGATTAGGATTAGGGTTAGGATTAAAGGTTAGCGTGAGAGTTAATGCTTAGGGTTATGAGTTAGGGTTTAGGGTTAGGTTTAGGGTTAGTTTTAGGGTTAGAGTTATGTGCTATGGTTTGTGTTAGAGGTTACAGTTAGGTTTACTGGTCATGGTTAGGGTTACGTTTAGGGGATAGCATTAGTTTCAGGGTTAGGGTTAAGGGATAGGATTAGGTTTAAGTGTTGGGTTTAGTTTTAGGGCTTAGTGTTAGGGTTATCATTAAGGATTAGGTTAAGGTTAGGGTCAGTGTTAAGATTTAGGGTGAGGGTTAACGGTTAGGGTAAAGGTTACGCATTAGGGTTAGGGATTAGTGATTAGGGTTTTTGGTTAGTGTTAGGGTTAGCGTTTAGGAGTTAGTGTTTTATGAAGGGGTATGGTTAGAATTAGGATTGGGGTTAGAGTTAGGGTGAGGTATAGGGGTTAGGTTTAGGGGTTAGTTTTAGGATAAAAGGATAGAATTAGGGTTACGGGTTGGGCTTAGGTTTAGGGTTAAAGTTTACTGCTGGGGTTAGGGATAGGGTTCAGGGTTAGCTTTAGGGGTTCTGGTTAGGGTTAGGTGTTAGGTTAGTGTCAGGGTTAGGTCTAGTCGTGAGGGTAAGGTTTAGGGTTAGCTTTAAGAGCTAGGTTTAGGTTTAATGGTTAGGATTAGGATTAGGGTTAAGGGTTAGGGTAAGGCTTAGGGGTTAGGGTGAAGGGTTAGGGTCAAGGGTTAGGGTTTTTTTTAGGCATAGCGTTGGGGTTAGAAGTAAGGGTTACTGTCAGTGTTAGGGTTGTAGGTAGGGTTACGGTTAGGGTTAGCGGTTTAGAATTAGGGTTAGGGATTAGGTGTCACAGTGATGACTAGGAGATAGGGTTAGAATTATGGGATGGGGTTTTTCTCAGGAAATGGGTTATGCATTAACGTTAGGATAAGAGGTTAAAGTTAGGCGCACGGTGAGGTTTACGTGTTAAGGGGAGGAATAGGAACAGGGTTGGGTGTTATGTTCAGGGTTAGGGTTATATGTTAAAGGTATTGTTTATGCTTAGCGCACGGGCCCTGTCTGCATTAGGCGGACAGTGGGAGTTTAGGGGGCTGGGATTGTACCCGGGAACCCAATCTATCATACTCTGGGTATTGGCCCGTGGGTTTCATGCAGGACACAGTGGTAGAGCCTCCTTTCACGCACTGCATGGGAGGATTGCAGGCTTTCTAAACTCTAAGAAAGCAAGAAGTCTGAGAATTAGATTTAGGGTTAGGATTATGGTTAGGGTTAAGGATGAAGTTTAGTGTTAGGGTGAGGGCTTAGTGTTAGGGATTAGGGTTAGGGTTAAAGGTTCCTCTTAGGTTTAACGGTTACACTTTGGTTTAGGGTTGAGGTTTACGGTTAGGGTTAAGATGAGGGGTTAGGGTTTGGTACAGGGTTAGTGTTAAGTGTTAGGTTTAGGGTTGAAGATTAGGATTAGGGTTAGGATTAAAGGTTAGCGTGAGAGTTAATGCTTAGGGTTATGAGTTAGGGTTTAGGGTTAGGTTTAGGGTTAGTTTTAGGGTTAGAGTTATGTGCTATGGTTTGTGTTAGAGGTTACAGTTAGGTTTACTGGTCATGGTTAGGGTTACGTTTAGGGGATAGCATTAGTTTCAGGGTTAGGGTTAAGGGATAGGATTAGGTTTAAGTGTTGGGTTTAGTTTTAGGGCTTAGTGTTAGGGTTATCATTAAGGATTAGGTTAAGGTTAGGGTCAGTGTTAAGAATTAGGGTGAGGGTTAACGGTTAGGGTAAAGGTTACGCATTAGGGTTAGGGATTAGTGATTAGGGTTTTTGGTTAGTGTTAGGGTTAGCGTTTAGGAGTTAGTGTTTTATGAAGGGGTATGGTTAGAATTAGGATTGGGGTTAGAGTTAGGGTGAGGTATAGGGGTTAGGTTTAGGGGTTAGTTTTAGGATAAAAGGATAGAATTAGGGTTACGGGTTGGGCTTAGGTTTAGGGTTAAAGTTTACTGCTGGGGTTAGGGATAGGGTTCAGGGTTAGCTTTAGGGGTTCTGGTTAGGGTTAGGTGTTAGGTTAGTGTCAGGGTTAGGTCTAGTCGTGAGGGTAAGGTTTAGGGTTAGCTTTAAGAGCTAGGTTTAGGTTTAATGGTTAGGATTAGGATTAGGGTTAAGGGTTAGGGTAAGGCTTAGGGGTTAGGGTGAAGGGTTAGGGTCAAGGGTTAGGGTTTTTTTTAGGCATAGCGTTGGGGTTAGAAGTAAGGGTTACTGTCAGTGTTAGGGTTGTAGGTAGGGTTACGGTTAGGGTTAGCGGTTTAGAATTAGGGTTAGGGATTAGGTGTCACAGTGATGACTAGGAGATAGGGTTAGAATTATGGGATGGGGTTTTTCTCAGGAAATGGGTTATGCATTAACGTTAGGATAAGAGGTTAAAGTTAGGCGCACGGTGAGGTTTACGTGTTAAGGGGAGGAATAGGAACAGGGTTGGGTGTTATGTTCAGGGTTAGGGTTATCTGTTAAAGGTATTGTTTATGCTTAGCGCACGGGCCCTGTCTGCATTAGGCGGGCGGTGGGAGTTTAGGGGGCTGGGATTGTACCCGGGAACCCAATCTATCATACTCTGGGTATTGGCCCGTGGGTTTCATGCAGGACACAGTGGTAGAGCCTCCTTTCACGCACTGCATGGGAGGATTGCAGGCTTTCTAAACTCTAAGAAAGCAAGAAGTCTGAGAATTAGATTTAGGGTTAGGATTATGGTTAGGGTTAAGGATGAAGTTTAGTGTTAGGGTGAGGGCTTAGGGTTAGGGATTAAGGTTAAGGTTAAAGATTACTCTTAGGTTTAACCTTTACACTTTTGTTTAGGGCTGAGGTTTACCGTTAGGGTTAAGATGAGAGGTTAGGGTTTGGTACAGGGTTAGGGTTAAGTGTTAGGTTTAGGGTTCAAGATTAGGATTAGTTTTAGGATTAAAGGTTAGCGTGAGAGTTAACACTTAGTGTTAAGGTTAAGAGTTAGGGTTTAGGGTTAGGGTTAGGGTTAGTGTTAGTTTTAGGGTTAGAGTTATGTGCTATGGTTTGTGTTAGAGGTTAGGGTTAGGTTTACTGGTCACGGTTAGGGTTACGTTTAGGGGGTAGCATTAGGGTTAGGGTTGGGGTTAAGGGATAGGATTAGGGTTAAGTGTTGGGCTTAGGGTTAGGGTTTAGTGTTAGGGTTATCATTAAGGATTAGTGTTAGGGTCAGGGTTAAATGCTTGGGTGCGGGTAATGGTTAGGGTCAGGGTTAAGGTTCACGGATAGGGTTAGTGTTAAGGGTTACAGGTAGGTTTAGTGTTCAGGGTTAGTGTTAGCATTAGGGCTTAAGGTTAGGATTAGGCGGTAGTTTAGATTTAGGGTTAGATCTAGGCGTTAGGGTAAGGGCTAGCGTTAGGGTTAAGAGATAGGGTTAGGTTTAATGCTTAGGATTAGGGTTAGGGTTTGGGGTTAAAGTAAGTGTTAGGGGTTAGGTTTAAGGATCCAAGGTTAGGGTTATTTTTAGCTGTAGTGTTAGGGTTAGGGATAAGGGATCCCATTAGCATTAAGGGTCTTCCTTACTGTAGGGTTAAGGGTTAGGCTTAGAGTTAAAGGTTAAGGTTAGGGTCAGTGTTAAGATTTAGGGTGAGGGTTAACGGTCAGGGTAAAGGTTAAGCGTTAGGGTTAGGGAATAGTGATTAGGGTTTTTGGTTAGTGTTAGGGTTAGCGGTTAGGAGTTAGTGTTTTATGAAGGGGTATGGTTAGAATTAGGATTGGGGTTAGAGTTAGGGTGAGGTATAGGGGTTAGGTTTAGGGGTTAGTTTTAGGGTAAAAGGATAGGATTAGGGTTACGGGTTGGGCTTAGGTTTAGGGTTAAAGTTTACTGCTAGGGTTAGGGATAGGGTTCAGGGTTAGCTTTAGGGGTTCTGGTTAGGGTTAGGTGTTAGGTTAGTGTCAGGGTTAGGTCTAGTCGTGAGGGTAAGGTTTAGGGTTAGCTTTAAGAGCTAGGGTTAGGTTTAATGGTTAGGATTAGGATTAGGGTTAAGGGTTAGGGTAAGGCATAGGGGTTAGGGTGAAGGGTTAATGTCAAGAGTTAGGGTTTTTGTTAGGCATAGCGTTGGGGTTAGAAGTAAGGGTTACTGTCAGTGTTAGGGTTGTAGGTAGGGTTACGGTTAGGGTTAGCGGTTTAGAATTAGGGTTAGGGATTAGGTGTCACAGTGATGACTAGGTGATAGGGTTAGAATTATGGGATAGGGCTTGTTCTCAGGAAATGGGTTATGCATTAACGTTAGGATAAGAGGTGAAAGTTAGGCGCACGGTGAGGTTTACGTGTTAAGGGGAGAAATAGGAACAGGGTTGGGTGTTATGTTCAGGGTTAGGGTTATCTGTTAAAGGTATTGTTTATGCTTAGCGCACGGGCCCTGTCTGCATTAGGCGGGTGGGGGGAGTTTAGAGGGCTGGGATTGTACCCGGGATCCCACTCTATCATACTCTGGGTATGAGCCCGTGGGTTTCATGCAGGACACCGTGGTAGAGCCTCCTTTCACGCATGGCATGGGAGGATTGCAGGCTTTCTAAACTCTAAGGAAGCAAGAAGTCTGAGAATTAGATTTAGGGTTAGGATTCTGGTTAGGGTTAAGGATGAAGTTTAGTGTTAGGGTGAGGGCTTAGTGTTAGGGGTTAGGGTTAGGGTTAAAGGTTACTCTTAGGTTTAACGGTTACACTTTGGTTTAGGGTTGAGGTTTACGGTTAGGGTTAAGATGAGGGGTTAGGGTTTGGTACAGGATTAGTGTTAAGTGTTAGGTTTAGGGTTGAAGATTAGGATTAGGGTTAGGATTAAATGTTAGCGTGAGAGTTAATGCTTATGGTTAAGAGTTAGGGTTTAGGGTTAGGGTTAGGGTTAGTTTTAGGGTTAGAGTTATGTGCTATGTTTTGTGTTAGAGGTTAGAGTTAGGTTTACTGGTCATGGTGAGGGTTACGTTTAGGGGATAGCATTAGTTTCAGGGTTAGGGTTAAGGGATAGGATTAGGTTTAAGTGTTGGGTTTAGTGTTAGGGCTTAGTGTTAGGGTTATCATTAAGGATTAGGTTAAGGTTAGGGTCAGTGGTAAGATTTAGGGTGAGGGTTAACGGTTAGGGTAAAGGTTAAGCGTTAGGGTTAGGGAATAGTGATTAGGGTTTTTGGTTAGTGTTAGGGTTAGCGGTTAGGAGTTAGTGTTTTATGAAGGGGTATGGTTAGAATTAGGATTGAGGTTAGAGTTAGGGTGAGGTATAGGGGTTAGGTTTAGGGGTTAGTTTTAGGGTAAAAGGATAGGATTAGGGTTTCGGGTTGGGCTTAGGTTTAGGGTTAAAGTTTACTGCTAGGGTTAGGGATAGGGTTCAGGGTTAGCTTTAGGGGTTCTGGTTAGGGTTAGGTGTTAGGTTAGTGTCAGGGTTAGGTCTAGTCGTGAGGGTAAGGTTTAGGGTTAGCTTTAAGAGCTAGGGTTAGGTTTAATGGTTAGGATTAGGATTAGGGTTAAGGGTTAGGGTAAGGCTTAGGGGTTAGGGTGAAGGGTTAGGGTCAAGGGTTAGGGTTTTTGTTAGGCATAGCGTTGGGGTTAGAAGTAAGGGTTACTGTCAGTGTTAGGGTTGTAGGTAGGGTTACGGTTAGGGTTAGCGGTTTAGAATTAGGGTTAGGGATTAGGTGTCACAGTGATGACTAGGCGATAGGGTTAGAATTATGGGATGGGGTTTTTCTCAGGAAATGGGTTATGCATTAACGTTAGGATAAGAGGTTAAAGTTAGGCGCACGGTGAGGTTTACGTGTTAAGGGGAGAAATAGGAACAGGATTGGGTGTTACGTTCAGGGTTAGGGTTATCTGTTAAAGGTATTGTTTATGCTTAGCACACGGCCCTGTCTGCATTAGGCAGGCGGGGGGAGTTTAGGGGGCTGGGATTGTACCCGGAAACCCACTCTATCATACTCTGGGTATGGGCCCGTGGGTTTCATGCAGGACACAGTGGTAGAGCCTCCTTTCATGCATGGCATGGGAGGATTGCAGGCTTGCTAAACTCTAAGAAAGCAAGAAGTCTGAGAATTAGTTTTAGGGTTTATTATTATGGTTAGGGTTAAGGATGAAGTTTAGTGTTAGGGTGAGGGCTTAGGGTTAGGGATTAGGGTTAGGGTTAAAGGTTACTCTTAGGTTTAACGGTTACACTTTGGTTTAGGGTTGAGGTTTACGGTTAGGGTTAAGATGAGGGGTTAGGGTTTGGTACAGGGTTAGGGTTAAGTGCTAGGTTTAGAGTTGAAGATTAGGATTAGGGTTAGGATTAAAGCTTAGCGTGAGAGATAACGCTTAGGATTAAGGTTAAGAGTTAGGGTTTAGGCTTAGGGTTAGGTTAGGGTTAGTTTTAGGGTTAGAGTTATGTGCTATGGTTTGTGTTAGATGTTAGGGTTAGGTTTACTGGTCACGGTTAGGGTTACATTTAGGGGTTAGCATTAGGGTTAGTGTTATGGTTAAGGGATAGGATTAGGGTTAAGTGTTGGGCTTAGGGTTAGGGTTTAGTGTTAGGGTTAGCATTAAGGATTAGGGTTAGGGTCAGGGTTAAATGCTTGGGTGCGGGTATTGGTTAGGATCAGGGTTAAGGTTCACGGATAGGGTTAGTGTTAAGGGTTACGGGTAGGTTTAGGGTTCAGGGTTAGTGTTAGCATTAGTGCTTAAGGTTAGGATGAGGCGGTAGGTTAGATTTAGGGTTAGATCTAGGCGTTAGGGTAAGGGCTAGCGTTAGGGTTAAGAGATAGGTTTAGGTTTAATGCTTAGGATTAGGGTTAGGGTTCGGGGTTAAAGTAAGTGTTAGGGGTTAGGTTTAAGGATCCAAGGTTAGGGTTATTTTTAGCTGTAGTGTTAGGGTTAGGGATAAGGGATCCCATTAGCATTAAGGGTCTTCCTTACTGTAGGGTTAAGGGTTAGGCATAGAGTTAAAGGTTAAGGTTAGGGTCAGTGTTAAGATTTAGGGTGAGGGTTAACGGTCAGGGTAAAGGTTAAGCGTTAGGGTTAGGGATTAGTGATTATGGTTTTTGGTTAGTGTTAGGGTTAGCGGTTAGGAGTTAGTGCTTTATGAAGGGGTATGGTTAGAATTAGGATTGGGGTTAGAGTTAGGGTCAGGTTTAGGGGTTAGGTTTAGGGGTTAGTTTTAGGGTAAAAGGATAGGATTAGGGTTACGGGTTGGGCTTAGGTTTAGGGTTAAAGTTTACTGCTAGGGTTAGGGATAGGGTTCAGGGTTAGCTTTAGGGGTTCTGGTTAGGGTTAGGTGTTAGGTTAGTGTCAAGGTTAGGTCTAGTCGTGAGGGTAAGGTTTAGGGTTAGCTTTAAGAGCTAGGGTTAGGTTTAATGGTTAGGATTAGGATTAGGGTTAAGGGTTAGGGTAAGGCTTAGGGGTTAGGGGGAAGGGTTAAGGTCAAGGGTTAGGTTGTTTGTTAGGCATAGCGTTGGGGTTAGAAGTAAGGGTTACTGTCAGTGCTGGGTTGTAGGTAGGGTTACGGTTAGGGTTAGCTGTTTAGAATTAGGGTTAGGGATTAGGTGTCACAGTGATGACTAGGCGATAGGGCTAGAATTATGGCATGGGGTTTTTCTCAGGAAATGGGTTATGCATTAACGTTAGGATAAGAGGTTAAAGTTAGGTGCACGGTGAGGTTTACGTGTTAAGGGGAGAAATAGGAACAGGGTTGGGTGTTATGTTCAGGGTTAGGGTTATCTGTTAAAGGTATTGTTTATGCTTAGCGCACGGGCCTTGTCTGCATTAGGCGGGCGGGGGGAGTTTAGGGGGCTGGGATTGTACCCGGGAACCCACTCTATCATACTCTGGGTATGGGCCCGTGGGTTTCATGCAGGACAAAGTGGTAGAGCCTCCTTTCACGCATGGCATGGGAGGATCGCAGGCTTTCTAAACTCTAAGAAAGCAAGAAGTCTGAGAATTAGATTTAGGGTTAGGATTATGGTTAGGGTTAAGGATGAAGTTTAGTGTTAGGGTGAGGGCTTAGGGTTAGGGATTAGGGTTAGAGTTAAAGATTACTCTTAGGTTTAACCTTTACACTTTGGTTTAGGGCTGAGGTTTACGGTTAGGGTTAAGATGAGGGGTTAGGGTTTGGTACAGGGTTAGGGTTAAGTGTTAGGTTCAGGGTTGAAGATTAGTATTAGGGTTAGGATTAAAGGTTAGCGTGAGAGTTAACGCTTAGGGTTAAGGTTAAGAGTTAGGGTTTAGGGTTAGGGTTAGGGTTAGGGTTAGTTTTAGGGTTAGAGTTATGTGCTATGGTTTGTGTTAGAGGTTAGGGTTAGGTTTACTGGTCATGGTTAGGGTTACGTTTAGGGGTTAGCATTCGGGTTAGGATTAGGGTTAAGGGATAGGATTAGGGTTAAGTGTTGGGCTTAGGGTTAGGGTTATCAGTAAGGATTAGGGTTAGGGTCAGGTTTAAATGCTTGCGTGCGGGTAATGGTTAGGGTCAGGGTTAAGGTTCACGGATAGGATTAGTGTTAAGTGTTACGGGTAGGTTTAGGGTTCAGGGTTAGTGTTAGCATTAGGGCTTAAGGTTAGGATTAGGCGGTAGGTTAGATTTAGGGTTAGATCTAGTCGTTAGGGTAAGGGCTGCGTTAGGGTTAAGAGATAGGGTTAGGTTTAATGCTTAGGATTAGGGTTAGGGTTTGGGGTTAAAGTAAGTGTTAGGGGTTAGGTTTAAGGATCCAAGGTTAGGGTTATTTTTAGCTGTAGTGTTAGGGTTAGGGATAAGGGATCCCATTAGCAATAAGGGTCTTCCTTCCTGTAGGGTTAAGGGTTAGGCTTAGAGTTAAAGGTTAAGGTTAGGATCAGTGTTAAGATTTAGGGTGAGGGTTAACGGTTAGGGTTAAGGTTAAGCGTTAGGGTTAGGGATTAGTGATTAGGGATTTTGGTTATTGTTAGGGTTAGCGGTTAGGAGTTAGTGTTTTATGAAGGGGTATGGTTAGAATTAGGATTGGGGTTAGAGTTAGGGTGAGGTATAGGGGTTAGGTTTAGGGGTTAGTTTTAGGGTAAAAGGATAGGATTAGGGTTACGGGTTGGGCTTAGGTTTAGGGTTAAAGTTTACTGCTAGGGTTAGGGATAGGGTTCAGGGTTAGCTTTAGGGGTTCTGGTTAGGGTTAGGTGTTAGGTTAGTTCAGGGTTAGGTCTAGTTGTGAGGGTAAGGTTTAGGGTTAGCTTTAAGAGCTAGGGTTAGGTTTAATGGTTAGGATTAGGATTAGGGTTAAGGGTTAGGGTAAGGCTTAGGGGTTAGGGTGAAGGGTTAGGGTCAAGGGTTAGGGGTTTTGTTAGGCATAGCGTTGGGGTTAGATGTAAGGGTTACTGTCAGTGTTAGGGTTGTAGGTAGGGTTACGGTTAGGGTTAGCGGTTTAGAATTAGGGTTAGGGATTAGGTGTCACAGTGATGACTAGGAGATAGGGTTAGAATTATGGGATAGGGGTTGTTCTCAGGAAATGGGTTATGCATTAACGTTAGGATAAGAGGTGAAAGTTAGGCGCACGGTGAGGTTTACGTGTTAAGGGGAGAAATAGGAACAGGGTTGGGTGTTATGTTCAGGGTTAGGGTTATCTGTTAAAGGTATTGTTTATGCTTAGCGCACGGGCCCTGTCTGCATTAGGCGGGCGGGGGGACTTTAGGGGGCTGGGATTGTACACGGGAACCCACTCTATCATACTCTGGGTATGGGCCCGTGGGTTTCATGCAGGACACAGTGGTAGAGCCTCCTTTCACGCATGGCATGGGAGGATCGCAGGCTTTCTAAACTCTAAGAAAGCAAGAAGTCTGAGAATTAGATTTAGGGTTAGGATTATGGTTAGGGTTAAGGATGAAGTTTAGTCTTAGGGTGAGGGCTTAGGGGTAGGGAATAGGGTTAGGGTTAAAGGTTACTCTTAGGTTTAACGGTTACACTTGGTTTAGGGTTGAGGTTTACAGTTAGGGTTAAGATGAGGGGTTAAGGTTTGGTACAGGGTTAGGGTTAAGTGTTAGGTTTAGGGTTGAAGATTAGGATTAGGGTTAGGATTAAAGGTTAGCGTGAGAGTTAACACTTAGGGTTAAGGTTATTAGTTAGGGGTTAGGGTTAGGGTTAGGGATAGTTTTAGGGTTAGAGTTATGTGCTATGGCTTGTGTTAGAGGTTAGGGTTAGGTTTACTGGTCACGGTTAGGGTTAAGTTTTTGGGTTAGCATTAGGGTTAGGGTTAGGGTTAAGGGATAGGATTAGGGTTAAGTGTTGGGCTTAGGGTTAGGGTTTAGTGTTAGGGTTAGCATTAAGGATTAGGGTTAGGGTGAGGGTTAAATGCTTGGGTGAGGGTAATGGTTAGGGTCAGGGTTAAGGTTCACGGATAGGGTTAGTGTTAAGGGTTACGGTTAGGTTTAGGCTTCAGGGTTAGTGGTAGCATTAGGGCTTAAGCTTAGGATTAGGCGGTAGGTTAGATTTAGGGTTAGATCTAGGCGTTAGGGTAAGGGCTAGCGTTAGGGTTAAGAGATAGGGTTAGGTTTAATGCTTAGGATTAGGGTTAGGGTTTGGGGTTAAAGTAAGTGTTAGGGGTTAGGTTTAAGGACCAAAGGTTAGGGTTATTTTTAGCTGTAGTGTTAGGGTTAGGGATAAGGGATCCCATTAGCATTAAGGGTCTTCCTTACTGTAGGGTTAAGGGTTAGGCTTAGAGTTAAAGGTTAAGGTTAGGTTCAGTGTTAAGATTTAGGGTGAGGGTTAACGATCAGGGTAAAGGTTAAGAGTTAGGGTTAGGGATTAGTGATTACGGTTTTTGGTTAGTGTTAGGGTTAGCAGTTAGAAGTTAGTGTTTTATGAAGGGGTATGGTTAGATTTAGGATTGGGGTTAGAGTTAGGGTGAGGTGTAGGGGTTAGGTTTAGGGGTTAGTTTTAGGGTAAAAGGATAGGATTAGGGTTACGGATTGGGCTTAGGTTTAGGGCTAAAGTTTACTGCTGGGGTTAGGGATAGGTTTCAGGGTTAGCTTTAGGGGTTCTGGTTAGGGTTAGGTGTTAGGTTAGTGTCAGGGTTAGGTCTAGTCGTGAGGGTAAGGTTTAGGGTTAGCTTTAAGAGCTAGGGTTAGGTTTAATGGTTAGGATTAGGATTAGGGTTAAGGGTTAGGGTCAAGGGTTAGGGTTTTTGTTAGGCATAGCGTTGGGGTTAGAAGTAAGGGTTACTGTCAGTGTTAGGGTTGTAGGTAGGGTTACGGTTAGGGTTAGCGGTTTAGAATGAGGGTTAGGGATTAGGTGTCACAGTGATGACTAGGAGATAGGGTTAGAATTATGGGATAGGGGTTGTTCTCAGGAAATGGGTTATGCATTAACGTTAGGATAAGAGGTGAAAGTTAGGCGCACGGTGAGGTTTACGTGTTAAGGGAAGAAATAGGAACAGGGTTGGGTGTTATGTTGAGGGTTAGGGTTATCTGTTAAAGGTATTGTTTATGCTTAGCGCACGGGCCCTGTCTGCATTTGGCGGGCGTGGGGAGTTTAGGGGGCTGGGATTGTACCCGGGAACCCACTCTATCATACTCTGGGTATGGTCCCATGGGTTTCATGCGGGACACAGTGGTAGAGCCTCCTTTCAAGCATGGCATGGGACGATTGCAGGCTTTCTAAACTCTAAGAAAGCAAGAAGTCTGAGAATTAGATTTAGGGTTAGGATTCTGGTTAGGGTTAAGGATGAAGTTTAGTGTTAGGGTGAGGGCTTAGGGTTAGGGATTAGGTTTAGGCTTAAAGGTTACTCTTAGGTTGAACGGTTACACTTTGGTTTAGGGTTGAGGTTTACGGTTAGGGTTAAGATGAGGGGTTAGGGTTTGGTACAGGGTTAGGGTTAAGTGTTAGGTTTAGGGTTGAAGATTAGGATTAGGGTTAGGATTAAAGGTTAGCGTGAGAGTTAACGCTTAGTGTTAAGGTTAAGTGTTAGGGTTTAGGGTTAGGGTTAGATTTAGGGTTAGAGTTATGTGCTATGGTTTGTGTTAGAGGTTAGGGTTAGGTTTACTGGTCACGGTTAGGGTTACGTTTAGGGGGTAGCATTAGGGTTAGGGTTAGGGTTAAGGGATAGGATTAGGGTTAAGTGTTGGGCTTAGGGTTAGGGTTCAGTGTTAAGTTTAGCATTAATTATTAGGATTAGGGTCAGGGTTAAATGCTTGGGTGCGGGTAATGGTTAGGGACAGGGTTTAGGTTCACGGATAGGGTTAGTGTTAAGGGTTACGGGTAGCTTTAGGGTTCAGGGTTAGTGTTAGCATTAGGCCTTAAGGTTAGATTAGGCGATAGGTTAGATTTAGGGTTAGATCTAGGCGTTAGGGTAAGGGCTAGCGTTAGGGTTAAGAGATAGGGTTAGGTTTAATGCTTAGGATTAGGGTTAGGGTTTGGGGTTAAAGTAAGTGTTAGGGGTTAGGTTTAAGGACCAAAGGTTAGGGTTATTTTTAGCTGTAGTGTTAGGGTTAGGGATAAGGGATCCCATTAGCATTAAGGGTCTTCCTTACTGTAGGGTTAAGGGTTAGGCTTAGAGTTAAAGGTTAAGGTTAGGGTCAGTGTGAAGATTTAGGGTGAGGGTTAAAGGTTAGGGTAAAGGTTAAGCGTTAGGGTTAGGGATTAGTGATTAGGGTTTTTGGTTAGTGTTAGGGTTAGCGGTTAGGAGTTAGTGTTTTATGAAGGGGTATGGTTAGAATTAGGATTGGGGTTAGAGTTAGGGTGAGGTATAGGGGTTAGGTTTAGGGGTTAGTTTTAGGGTAAAAGGATAGGATTAGGGTTACGGGTTGGGCTTAGGTTTAGGGTTAAAGTTTACTGCTAGGGTTAGGGATAGGGTTCAGGGTTAGCTTTAGGGGTTCTGGTTAGGGTTAGGTGTTAGGTTAGTGTCAGGGTTAGGTCTAGTCGTGAGGGTAAGGTTTAGGGTTAGCTTTAAGAGCTAGGGTTAGGTTTAATGTTTAGGATTAGGATTAGGGTTAAGGGTTACGGTAAGGCTTAGGGGTTAGGGTGAAGGGTTAGGGTCAAGGGTTAGGCTTTTTGTTAGGCATAGCGTTGGTGATAGAAGGAAGGTTTACTGTAAGTGTTAGTGTTGTAGGTAGGGTTACGGTTAGGGTTAGCGGTTTAGAATTAGGGTTAGGGATTAGGTGTCACAGTGATGACTAGGAGATAGGGTTAGGATTATGGGATGGGGTTGTTCTCAGGAAATGGGTTATGTATTAACGTTAGGATAAGAGGTTAAAGTTAGGCGCACGGTGAGGTTTACGTGTTAAGGGGAGAAATAGGAACAGGGTTGGGTGTTATGTTCAGGGTTAGGGTTATCTGTTAAACGTATTGTTTATGCTTAGCGCACGGGCCCTGTCTGCATTAGGCGGGCCGGAGGAGTTTAGGCGGATGGGATTGTACCCGGGAACCCACTCTATCATACTCTGGGTATGGGCCCGTGGGTTTCATGCAGGACACAGTGGTAGAGCCTCCTTTCACGCATGGCATGGGAGGATTGCAGGCTTTCTAAACTCTAAGAAAGCAAGAAGTCTGAGAATTAGATTTAGGGTTAGGATTCTGGTTAGGGTTAAGGATGAAGTTTAGTGTTAGGGTGAGGTCTTAGGGTTAGGGATTAGGGTTAGGGTTAAAGGTTACTCTTAGGTTTAACGGTTACACTTTGGTTTAGGGTTGAGGTTTACGGTTAGGGTTAAGATGAGGGGTTAGGGTTTGGTACAGGGTTAGGGTTAAGTGTTAGGTTTAGGGTTGAAGATTAAGATTAGGGTTAGTTTTAAAGGTTAGCGTGAGAGTTAACGCTTAGGGTTAAGGTTAAGATTTAGGGTTTACGGTTAGGGTTAGGGTTAGTTTTAGGGTTACAGTTATGTGCTATGATTTGTGTTAGAGGTTAGGGTTAGGTTTACTGGTCACGGTTAGGGTTAAGTTTAGGGGGTAGCATTAGGGTTAGGGTTATGTTTAAGGGATAGGATTAGGGTTAAGTGTTGGGCTTAGGATTAGGATTTAGTGTTAAGGTTAGCATTAAGGATTAGGGTTAGGGTCAGGGTTAAATGCTTGGGTGCGGGTAATGGTTAGGGTCAGGGTTTAGGTTCACGGATAGGGTTAGTGTTAAGGGTTACGGGTAGGTTTAGGGTTCAGGGTTAGTGTTAGCATTAGGGCTTAAGGTTAGGATTAGGCGGTAGGTTAGATTTAGGGTTAGATCTAGGCGTTAGGGTAAGGGCTAGCGTTAGGGTTAAGAGATAGGGTTAGGTTTAATGCTTAGGATTAGGGTTAGGGTTTGGGGTTAAAGTAAATGTTAGGGGTTAGGTTTAAGGATCCAAGGTTAGGGTTATTTTTAGCTGTAGTGTTAGGGTTAGGGATAAGGGATCACATTAGCATTAAGGGTCTTCCTTCCTGTAGGGTTAAGGGTTAGGCTTAGAGTTAAAGGTGAAGGTTAGGGTCAGTGTTAAGATTTAGGGTGAGGGTTAACGGTTAGGCTAAAAGTTAAGCGTTAGGGTTAGGGATTAGTAATTAGGGATTTGGTTAGTGTTAGGGTTAGCGGTTAGGAGTTAGTGTTTTATGAAGGGGTATGGTTAGAATTAGGATTGGGGTTAGAGTTAGGGTGAGGAATAGGGGTTAGGTTTAGGGGTTAGTTTTATGGTAAAAGGATAGGATTAGTGTTACGGGTTGGGCTTAGGTTTAGGGTTAAAATTTACTGCTCGGGTTAGGGATAGGGTTCAGGGTTAGCTTTAGGGGTTCTGGTTAGGGTTAGGTGTTAGTTTAGTGTCAGGGTTAGGTCTAGTCGTGAGGGTAAGGTTTAGGGTTAGCTTTAAGAGCTAGGGTTAGGTTTAATGGTTAGGATTAGGATTAGGGTTAAGGGTTAGGGTAAGGGTTAGGGGTTAGGGTGAAGGGTTAGGGTCAAGGGTTAGGGTTTTTGTTAGGCATAGCGTTGGGGTTAGAAGTAAGGGTTACTGTCAGTGTTAGGGTTGTAGGTAGGGTTCCGGTTAGGGTTAGCGGTTTAGAATTAGGGTTAGGGATTAGGTGTCACAGTGATGACTAGGAGATAGGGTTAGAATTATGGGATAGGGGTTGTTCTCAGGAAATGGGTTATGCATTAACGTTAGGATAAGAGGTTAAAGTTAGGCGCACGGTGAGGTTTACGTGTTAAGGGGAGAAATAGGAACAGGGTTGGGTGTTATGTTCAGGGTTAGGGTTATCTGTTAAAGGTATTGTTTATGCTTAGCGCACGGGCCCTGTCTGCATTAGGCGGGCGGGAGGAGCTTAGGGGGCTGGGATTGTACCCGGGAACCCACTCTATCATACTCTGGGTATGGACCTATGGGTTTCATGCAGGACACAGGGGTAGAGCCTCCTTTCACGCATGGCATGGGAGGATTGCAGGCTTTCTAAACTCTAAGAAAGCAAGAAGTCTGAGAATTAGATTTAGGGTTAGGATTATGGTTAGGGTTAAGGATGAAGTTTAGTGTTAGGGTGAGGGCTTAGGGTTAGGGATTAGGGTTAGGGTTAAAGGTTACTCTTAGGTTTAACGGTTACACTTTGGCTTAGGGTTGATGTTTACCGTTAGGGTTAAGATGAGGGGTTAGGGTTTGGTACAGGGTTAGGGTTAAGAGTTAGGTTTAGGGTTGAAGATTAGGATTAGGGTTAGGATTAAAGGTTAGCGTGAGAGTTAACGCTTAGGGTTAAGGTTAAGAGTTAGGGTTTAGGGTTAGGTTTAGGATTAGTTTTAGGGTTAGAGTTATGTGCTATGGTTTGTGTTAGAGGTTAGGGTTAGGTTTACTGGTCACGGTTAGGGTTACGTTTAGGGGGTAGCATTAGGGTTAGGGTTAGGGTTAAGGGATAGGATTAGGGTTAAGTGTTGGGCTTAGGGTTAGGGTTTAGTGTTAGGGTTAGCATTAAGGATTAGGTTTAGGGTCAGGGTTAAATGCTTGGGTGCGGGTAATGGTTAGGGTCAGGGTGAAGGTTCACGGATAGGGTTAGTGTTAAGGGTTACGGTTAGGTTTAGGGTTCAGGGTTAGTGTTAGCATTAGGGCTTAAGGTTAGGATTAGGCGGTAGGTTAGATTTAGGGTTATATCTAGGCGTTAGGGTAAGGGCTAGCGTTAGGGTTAAGAGATAGGTTTAGGTTTAATGCTTAGGATTAGGGTTAGGGTTTGGGGTTAAAGTAAGTGTTAGGGGTTAGGTTTAAGGATCCAAGGTTAGGGTTATTTTTAGCTGTAGTGTTACAGTTAGGGATAAGGGATCCCATTAGCATTAAGGGTCTTCCTTACTGTAGGGTTAAGGGTTAGGCTTAGAGTTAAAGGTTAAGGTTAGGGTCAGTGTTAAGATTTAGGGTGAGGGTTAACGGTTAGGGTAAAGGTTAAGCGTTAGGGTTAGGGATTAGTGATTAGGGTTTTTGTTTAGTGTTAGGGTTAGCGGTCAGGAGTTAGTGTTTTATGAAGGCGTTTGGTTAGAATTAGGATTGGGGTTAGAGTTAGGGTGAGGTATAGGGGTTAGGTTTAGGAGTTAGTTTTAGGGTAAAAGGATAGGATTAGGGTTACGGGTTGGGCTTAGGTTTAGGGTTAAAGTTTACTGCTAGGGTTAGGGATAGGGTTCAGGGTTAGCTTTATGGGTTCTGGTTAGTGTTAGGTGTTAGGTTAGTGTCAGGGTTAGGTCTAGTCGTGAGGGTAAGGTTTAGGGTTAGCTTTAAGAGCTAGAGTTAGGTTTAATGGTTAGGATTAGGATTAGGTTTAAGGGTTAGGGTAAGGCTTAGGGGTTAGGGTGAAGGGTTAGGGTCAAGGGTTAGGTTGGTTGTTAGGCAAAGCGTTGGGGTTAGAAGTAAGGGTTACTGTCAGTGTTAGGGTTGTAGGTAGGGTTGCGGTTAGGGTTAGCGGTTTAGAATTAGGGTTAGGGATTAGGTGTCACAGTGATGACTAGGAGATAGGGTTAGAATTATGGGATAGGGGTTGTTTTCAGGAAATGGGTTATGCATTAACGTTAGGATAAGAGGTTAAAGTTAGGCGCACGGTGAGGTTTACGTGTTAAGGGGAGAAATAGGAACAGGGTTGGGTTTTATGTTCAGGGTTAGGCTTATCTGTTAACGGTATTGTTTATGCTTAGCGCATGCTCCCTGTCTGCATTAGGCGGGCGGGGGGAGTTTAGGGGGCTGGGATTGTACCCGGGAACCCACTCTATCATACTCTGGGTATGGGCCCGGGGGTTTCATGCAGGACACAGTGGTAGAGTCTCCTTTCACGCATGGCATCGGAGGATTGCAGGCTTTCTAAACTCTAAGAAAGCAAGAAGTCTGAGAATTAGATTTAGGGTTAGGATTCTCGTTATGGTTAAGGATGAAGTTTAGTGTTAGGGTGAGGGCTTAGGGTTAGGGATTAGGGTTAGGGTTAAAGGTTACTCTTAGGTTTAACGGTTACTCTTTGGTTTAGGGTTGAGGTTTACGATTAGGGTTAAGATGAGTGGTTAGGGTTTGGTACAGGGTTAGGGTTAAGGGTTAGGTGTAGGGTCGAAGATTAGGATTAGGGTTAGGATTAAAGGTTAGCGTGAGACTTAACGCTTAGGGTTAAGGTTAAGAGTTAGGGTTTAGGGTTAGGGTTAGGGTTAGGGTTAGTTTTAGGGTTAGAGTTATGTGCTATGGTTTGTGTTAGAGGTTAGGGTTAGGTTTACTGGTCACGGTTAGGGTTACGTTTAGGGGGTAGCATTAGGGTGAGGGTTATGGTTAAGGGATAGGATTAGGGTTAAGTGTTGGGCTTACGGTTAGGGTTAACTGTTAGGGTTAGCATTAGGGATTGGGGTTAAGGTCAGGGTTAAATGCTTGGGTGCGGGTAATGGTTAGGGTCAGGGTTAAGGTTCACGGATAGGGTTAGTTTTAAGGGTTACGGGGAGTTCAGGGTTCAGGGTTAGTGTTAGCATTAGGGCTTAAGGCTAGGACTAGGCGGTAGGTTAGATTTAGGGTTATATCTAGGAGTTAGGGTAAGGGCTAGCGTTAGGGTTAATTGATAGGGTTAGGTTTAATGCTTAGGATTAGGGTTAGGGTTTGGTGTTAAAGTAAGTGTTAGGGGTTAGGTTTAAGGATCAAAGGTTAGGGTTATTTTTAACTGTAGTGTTAGGGTTAGGGATAAGGGATCCCATTAGCATTAAGGGTCTTCCTTACTGTAGGGTTAAGGGTTAGGCTTAGAGTTAAAGGTTAAGGTTAGGGTCAGTGTTAAGATTTAGGGTGAGGGTTAACGGTTAGGGTAAAGGTTAAGCGTTAGGGTTAGGGATTAGTGATTAGGGTTTTTGGTTAGTGTTAGGGTTAGCGGTTAGGAGTTAGTGTTTTATGAAGGGGTATGTTTAGAATTAGGATTGTGGTTAGAGTTAGGGTGAGGTATAGGGGTTAGGTTTAGGGGTTTGTTTTAGGGTAAAAGGATAGGATTAGGGTTACGGGTTGGGCTTAGGTTTAGGGTTAAAGTTTACTGCTAGCGTTAGGGATAGGGTTCAGGGTTAGCTTTAGGGGTTCTGGTTAGGGTTAGGTGTTAGTTTAGTGTCAGGGTTAGGTCTAGTCGTGAGGGTAAGGTTTAGGGTTAGCTTTAAGAGCTAGGGTTAGGTTTAATGGTTAGGATTAGGATTAGGTTTAAGGGTTAGGGTAAGGCTTAGGGGTTAGGGTGAAGGGTTAGGGTCAAGGGTTAGGGTTTTTGTTAGGCATAGCGTTGGGGTTAGAAGTAAGGGTTACTGTCAGTGTTAGGGTTGTAGGTAGGGTTACGGTTAGGGTTAGCGGTTTAGAATTAGGGTTAGGGATTAGGTGTCACAGTGATGACTAGGAGATAGGGTTAGAATTATGGGATAGGGGTTGTTCTCAGGAAATGGGTTATGCATTAACGTTAGGATAAGAGGTTAAAGTTAGGCGCACGGTGAGGTTTACGTGTTAAGGGGAGAAATAGGAACAGGGTTGGGTGTTATGTTCAGGGTTAGGGTTATCTGTTAAAGGTATTGTTTATGCTTAGCGCACGGGCCCTGTCTGCATTAGGCGGGCGGGGGGAGTTTAGGGGGCTGGGATTGTACCCGGGAACCCACTCTATCATACTCTGGGTATGGGCCCGTGGGTTTCATGCAGGACACAGTGGTAGAGCCTCCTTTCACGCATGGCATGGGAGGATTGCAGGCTTTCTAAATTCTAAGAAAGCAAGAAGTCTGAGAATTAGATTTAGGGTTAGGATTCTGGTTAGGGTTAAGGATGAAGTTTAGTGTTAGGGTGAGGGCTTAGGGTTAGGGATTAGGGTTAGGGTTAAAGTTTACTCTTAGGTTTAATGGTTACACTTTGGTTTAGGGTTGAGGTTTACGGTTAGGGTTAAGATGAGGGGTTAGGGTTTGGTACAGGGTTAGGGTTAAGTGTTAGGTTTAGGGTTGAAGATTAGGATTAGGGTTAGGATTAAAGGTTAGCGTGAGAGTTAACGCTTAGTGTTAAGGTTAAGATTTAGGGTTTAGGGTTAGGGTTAGGGTTAGTTTTAGGGTTAGAGTTATGTGCTATGCTTTGTGTTAGAGGTTAGGGTTAGGTTTACTGGTCACAGTTAGGGTTACGTTTATGGGTTAGCATTAGGGTTAGAGTTAGGGTTAGGGTTAAGGGATAGGATTAGGGTTAAGTGTTGGGCTTAGGGTTAGGGTTTAGTGTTAGGGTTAGCATTAAGTATTAGGGTTAGGGTCAGGGTTAAATGCTTGGGTGTGGGTAATGGTTAGGGTCAGGGTTAAGGTTCACGGATAGGGATAGTGTTAAGGGTTACGGGTAGGTTGATGGTTCAGGGTTAGTGTTAGCATAAGGGCTTAAGTTTAGGATTAGGCGGTAGGTTAGATTTAGGGTTATATCTAGGCGTTAGGGTAAGAGCTAGCGTTAAGGTTCAGAGATAGGGTTAGGTTTAATGCTTAGGATTAGGGTTAGGGTTTGGGGTTAAAGTAAGTGTTAGGGGTTAGGTTTAAGGATCCAAGGTTAGGGTTATTTTTAGCTGTAGTGTTAGGGTTAGGGATAAGGGATCCCATTAGCATTAAGAGTCTTCCTTCCTGTAGGGTTAAGGGTTAGGCTTAGAGTTAAAGGTTAAGGTTAGGGTCAGTGTTAAGATTTAGGGTGAGGGTTAACGGTTAGGGTAAAGGTTAAGCGTTCGGTTTAGGGATTAGTGGTTAGGGTTTTTGGTTAGTGTTAGGGTTACCGGTTAGGAGTTAGTGTTTTATGAAGGGGTATGGTTAGAATTAGGATTGGGGTCAGAGTTAGGGTGAGGTATAGGGGTTAGGTTTAGGGGTTAATTTTAGGGTAAAAGGATAGGATTAGGGTTACGGGTTGGGCTTAGGTTTAGGGTTAAAGTTTACAGCTAGGGTTCGGGATAGGGTTCAGGGTTAACTTTAGGGGTTCTGGCTAGGGTTAGGTGTTAGGTTAGTGTCAGGGTTAGGTCTAGTCATGAGGGTAAGTTTTAGGTTTAGCTTTAAGAGCTAGGGTTAGGTTTAATGGTTAGGATTAGGATTAGGGTTAAGGGTTAGGGTAAGGCTTAGGGGTTAGGGAGAAGGGTTAGGGTCAAGGGTTAGGGTTTTTGTTAGGCATAGCGTTGGGGTTAGAATTAAGGGTTACTGTCAGTTTTGGGTTGTAGGTAGGGTTACGGTTAGGGTTAGCGGTTTAGAATTAGGGTTAGGGATTAGGTGTCACAGTGATGACTAGGAGATAGGGTTAGAATTATGGGATAGGGGTTGTTCTCAGGAAATGGGTTATGCATTAACGTTAGGATAAGAGGTTAAAGTTAGGCGCACGGTGAGGTTTACGTGTTAAGGGGAGAAATAGGAACAGGGTTGGGTGTTATGTTCAGGGTTAGGGTTATCTGTTAAAGGTATTGTTTATGCTTAGCGCACGGGCCCTGTCTGCATTAGGCGGGCGGGAGGAGCTTAGGGGGCTGGGATTGTACCCGGGAACCCACTCTATCATACTCTGGGTATGGACCTATGGGTTTCATGCAGGACACAGGGGTAGAGCCTCCTTTCACGCATGGCATGGGAGGATTGCAGGCTTTCTAAACTCTAAGAAAGCAAGAAATCTGAGAATTAGATTTAGGGTTAGGATTATGGTTAGGGATAAGGATGAAGTTTAGTGTTAGGGTGAGGGCTTAGGGTTAGGGATTAGGGTTAGGGTTAAAAGTTACTCTTAGGTTTAACGGTTACACTTTGGCTTAGGGTTGAGGTTTACCGTTAGGGTTAAGATGAGGGGTTAGGGTTTGGTACAGGGTTAGGATTAAGTGTTAGGTTTAGGGTTGAAGATTAGGATTAGGGTTAGGATTAAAGGTTAGCGTGAGAGTTAACGCTTAGGGTTAAGGATAAGAGTTAGGGTCTAGGGTTAGGTTTAGGATTAGTTTTAGGGTTAGAGTTATGTGCTATGGTTTGTGTTAGAGGTTAGGGTTAGGTTTACTGGTCACGGTGAGGGTTACGTTTAGGGGTTAGCATTAGGGTTAGGGTTAGGGTTCAGGGATAGGATTAGGGTTAAGTGTTGGGCTTAGGGTTAGGGTTTAGTGTTAGGGTTAGCATTAAGGATTAGGGTTAGGGTCAGGGTTAAATGCTTGAGTGCATGTAATGGTTAGGGTCAGGGTGAAGGTTCACGGATAGGGTTAGTGTTAAGGGTTACGGTTAGGTTTAGGGTTCAGGGTTAGTGTTAGCATTAGGGCTTAAGGTTAGGATTAGGCAGTAGGTTAGATTTAGGGTTAGATCTAGGCGTTAGGGTAAGGGCTAGCTTAAGGGTTAAGAGATAGGTTTAGGTTTAATGCTTAGGATTAGGGTTAGGGTTTGGGGTTAAAGTAAGTGTTAGGGGTTAGGTTTAAGGATCCAAGGTTAGGGTTATTTTTAGCTGTAGTGTTACGGTTAAGGGTTAAGGGATCCCATTAGCATTAAGGGTCTTCCTTACTGTAGGGTTAAGGGTTAGGCTTAGAGTTAAAGGTTAAGGTTAGGGTCAGTGTTAAGATTTAGGGTGAGGGTTAACGGTTAGGGTAAAGGTTAAGCGTTAGGGTTAGGGATTAGTGATTAGGGTTTTTGTTTAGTGTTAGGGTTAGCGGTCAGGAGTTAGTGTTTTATGAAGGGGTTTGGTTAGAATTAGGATTGGGGTTAGAGTTAGGGTGAGGTATAGGGGTTAGGTTTAGGGGTTAGTTTTAGGGTAAAAGGATAGGATTAGGGTTACGGGTTGGGCTTAGGTTTAGGGTTAAAGTTTACTGCTGGGGTTAGGGATAGGGTTCAGGGTTAGCTTTATGGGTTCTGGTTAGTGTTAGGTGTTAGGTTAGTGTCAGGGTTAGGTCTAGTCGTGAGGGTAAGGTTTAGGGTTAGCTTTAAGAGCTAGAGTTAGGTTTAATGGTTAGGATTAGGATTAGGGTTAAGGGTTAGGGTAAGGCTTAGGGGTTAGGGTGAAGGGTTAGGGTCAAGGGTTAGGTTGGTTGTTAGGCATAGCGTTGGGGTTAGAAGTAAGGGTTACTGTCAGTGTTAGGGTTGTAGGTAGGGTTGCGGTTAGGGTTAGCGGTTTAGAATTAGGGTTAGGGATTAGGTGTCACAGTGATGACTAGGAGATAGGGTTAGAATTATGGGATAGGGGTTGTTTTCAGGAAATGGGTTATGCATTAACGTTAGGATAAGAGGTGAAAGTTAGGCGCACGGTGAGGTTTACGTGTTAAGGGGAGAAATAGGAACAGGGTTGGGTGTTATGTTCAGGGTTAGGGTTATCTGTTAACGGTATTGTTTATGCTTAGCGCACGCTGCCTGTCTGCATTAGGCGGGCGGGGGGAGATTAGGGGGCTGGGATTGTACCCGGGAACCCACTCTATCATACTCTGGGTATGGGCCCGGGGGTTTCATGCAGGACACAGTGGTAGAGTCTCCTTTCACGCATGGCATCGGAGGATTGCAGGCTTTCTAAACTCTAAGAAAGCAAGAAGTCTGAGAATTAGATTTAGGGTTAGGATTCTGGTTATGGTTAAGGATGAAGTTTAGTGTTAGGGTGAGGGCTTAGGGTTAGGGATTAGGGTTAGGGTTAAAGGTTACTCTTAGGTTTAACGGTTACACTTTGGTTTAGGGTTGAGGTTTACGATTAGGGTTAAGATGAGTGGTTAGGGTTTGGTACAGGGTTAGGGTTAAGGGTTAGGTGTAGGGTCGAAGATTAGGATTAGGGTTAGGATTAAAGGTTAGCGTGAGAGTTAACGCTTAGGGTTAAGGTTAAGAGTTAGGGTTTAGGGTTAGGGTTAGGGTTAGGGTTAGTTTTAGGGTTAGAGTTATGTGCTATGGTTTGTGTTAGAGGTTAGGGTTAGGTTTACTGGTCACGGTTAGGGTTACGTTTAGGGGGTAGCATTAGGGTGAGGGTTATGGTTAAGGGATAGGATTAGGGTTAAGTGTTGGGCTTACGGTTAGGGTTAACTGTTAGGGTTAGCATTAGGGATTGGGGTTAAGGTCAGGGTTAAATGCTTGGGTGTGGGTCATGGTTAGGGTCAGGGTTAAGGTTCACGGATAGGGTTAGTTTTAAGGGTTACGGGGAGTTCAGGGTTCAGGGTTAGTGTTAGCATTAGGGCTTAAGGCTAGGACTAGGCGGTAGGTTAGATTTAGGGTTATATCTAGGAGTTAGGGTAAGGGCTAGCGATAGGGTTAAGAGATAGGGTTAGGTTTAATGCTTAGGATTAGGGTTAGGGTTTGGGGTTAAAGTAAGCGTTAGGGGTTAGGTTTAAGGATCCAAGGTTAGGGTTACTTTTAGCTGTAGTGTTAGGGTTAGGGATAAGAGATCCCATTAGCATTAAGGGTCTTCCTTACTGTAGGGTTAAGGGTTAGGCTTAGAGTTAAAGGTTGAGGTTAGGGTCAGTGTTAAGATTTAGGGTGAGGGTTAACGGTTAGGGTAAAAGTTAAGCGTTAGGGTTAGGGATTAGTGATTAGGGTTTTTGGTTAGTGTTAGGGTTAGCGGTTAGGAGTTAGTGTTTTATGAAGGGGTATGGTTAGAATTAGGATTGGGGTTAGAGTTAGGGTGAGGTATAGGGGTTAGGTTTAGGGGTTAGTTTTAGGGTAAAAGGATAGGATTAGGGTTACGGGTTGGGCTTAGGTTTAGGGTTAAAGTTTACAGCTAGGGTTAGGGATAGGGTTCAGGGTTAGCTTTAGGGGTTCTGGTTAGGGTTAGGTGTTAGGTTAGTGTCAGGGTTAGATCTAGTCGTGAGGGTAAGGTTTAGGGTTAGCTTTAAGAACTAGGGTTAGGTTTAATGGTTAGGATTAGGATTAGGGTTAAGGGTTAGGGTAAGGCTTAGGGGTTAGGGTGAAGGGTTAGGGTCAAGGGTTAGGGTTTTTGTTAGGCATAGCGTTGGGGTTAGAAGTAAGGGTTACTGTCAGTGTTAGGGTTGAAGGTAGGGTTACGGTTAGGGTTAGCGGTTTAGAATTAGGGTTAGGGATTAGGTGTCACAGTGATGACTAGGAGATAGGGTTAGAATTATGGGATAGGGGTTGTTCTCAGGAAATGGGTTATGCATTAACGTTAGGATAAGAGGTTAAAGTTAGGCGCACGGTGAGGTGTCCGTGTTAAGGAGAGAAATAGGAACACGGTTGGGTGTTATGTTCAGGGTTAGGGTTATCTGTTAAAGGTATTGTTTATGCTTAGCGCACGGGCCCTGTCTGCATTAGGCGGGCGGGGCGAGTTTAGGGGGCTGGGATTGTACCCGGGAACCCACTCTATCATACTCTGGGTATGGGCCCGTGGGTTTCATGCAGGACACAGTGGTAGAGCCTCCTTTCACGCATGGCATGGGAGGATTGCAGGCTTTCTAAACTCTAAGGAAGCAAGAAGTCTGAGAATTAGATTTAGGGTTAGGATTCTGGTTAGGGTTAAGGATGAAGTTTAGTGTTAGGGTCAGGGCTTAGGGTTAGGGAATAGGGTTAGGGTTAAAGGTTACTCTTAGGTTTAACGGTTACACTTTGATTTAGGGTTGAGGTTTAAACTTAGGGTTAAGATGAGGGGTTAGGGTTTGGTACAGGGTTAGGGTTAAGTGTTAGGTTTAGGGTTGAAGATTAGGATTAGGGTTAGGATTAAAGGTTAGCGTGAGAGTTAACGCTTAGGGTTAAGGTTAAGAGTTAGGGTTTAGGGTTAGGGTTAGGGTTAGGGTTAGTTTTAGGGTTAGAGTTATGTGCTATGGTTTGTGTTACAGGTTAGGGTTAGGTTTACTGGTCACGGGTAGGGTTACGTTTAGGGGGTAGCATTAGGGTGAGGGTTAGGGTTAAGGGATAGGATTAGGGTTAAGTGTTGGGCTTAGCATTGGGGTTTAGTGTTAGGGTTAGCATTAAGGATTAGGGTTAGGCTCAGGGTTAAATGCTTGGGTGCCGGTAATGGTTAGGGTCAGGGTTAAGGTTCACGGATAGGGTTAGTGTTAAGGGTTACGGGTAGGTTTAGGGTTCAGGGTTAGTGTTAGCATTAGGGCTTAAGGTTAGGATTAGGCGGTAGGTTACATTTAGGGTTAGATCTAGGCGTTAGGGTAAGGGCTAGCATTAGGGTTAAGAGATAGGGTTAGGTTCATTGCTTAGGAGTAGCGTTAGGGTTTGGGGTTAAAGTAAGTGTTAGGGGTTAGGTTTAAGGATCCAAGGTTAGGGTTATTTTTAGCTGTAGTGTTAGGGTTAGGGATAAGGGATCCCATTAGCATTAAGAGTCTTCCTTGCTGTAGGGTTAAGGGTTAGGCTTAGAGTTAAAGGTTAAGGTTAGGGTCAGGCTTAAGATTTAGGGTGAGGGTTAACGGTTAGGGTAAAGGTTAAGCGTTAGGGTTAGGGATTAGTGATTAGGGTTTTTGGTTAGTGTTAGGGCTAGCGGTTAGGAGTTAGTGTTTTATGAAGGGGTATGGTTAGAATTAGGATTGGGTTTAGAGTTAGGGTGAGGTACAGGGGTTAGGTTTAGGGGTTAGTTTAAGGGTAAAAGGATAGGATTAGGGTTACGGGTTGGGCTTAGGTTTAGGTTTAAAGTTTACTGCTAGCGTTAGGGATAGGGTTCAGGGTTAGCTTTAGGGGTTCTGGTTAGGGTTAGGTGTTAGGTTAGTGTCAGGGTTAGGTCTAGTCGTGAGGGTAAGGTTTAGGGTTAGCTTTAAGAGCTAGGTTTAGGTTTAATGGTTAGGATTAGGATTAGGGTTAAGGGTTAGGGTAAGGCTTAGGGGTTAGGGTGAAGGGTTAGGGTCAAGGGTTAGGGTTTTTTTTAGGCATAGCGTTGGGGTTAGAAGTAAGGGTTACTGTCAGTGTTAGGGTTGTAGGTAGGGTTACGGTTAGGGTTAGCGGATTAGAATTAGGGTTAGGGATTAGGTGTCACAGTGATGACTAGGAGATAGGGTTAGAATTATGGGATAGGGGTTGTTCTCAGAAATGGGTTATGCATTAACGTTAGGATAAGAGGTTAAGTTAGGCGCACGGTGAGGTTTACGTGTTAAGGGGAGAAATAGGAACAGGGTTGGGTGTTATGTTCAGGGTTAGGGTTATCTGTTAAAGGTATTGTTTATGCTTAGCGCACAGGCCCTGTCTGCATTAGGCGGGCGGGGGGAGTTTAGGGGGCTAGGATTGTACCCGGGAACCCACTCTATCATACTCTGGGTATGGGCCCTTGGGTTTCATGCAGGACACAGTGGTAGAGCCTCCTTTCACGCATGGCATGGGAGGATGGCATGCTTTATAAACTCTAAGAAAGCAAGAAGCTTGAGAATTAGATTTAGGGTTAGGATTCTGGTTAGGGTTAAGGATGAAGTTTAGTGTTAGGGTGAGGGCTTAGGGTTAGGGAATAGGGTTAGGGTTAAAGGTTACTCTTAGGTTTAACGGTTACACTTTGGCTTAGGGTTGAGGTTTACGGTTAGGGTTAAGATGAGGGGTTAGGGTTCGGTACAGGGTAAGGGTTAAGTGTTAGGTTTAGGGTTGAAGGTTAGGATTAGGGTTAGGATTAAAGGTTAGCGTGAGAGTTAACGCTTAGGGTTAAGGTTAAGTGTTAGGGTTTAGGGTTAGGGTTAGGGTTAGGGTTAGTTTTAGGGTTAGAGTTATGTGCTGTGGTTTGTGTTAGAGGTTAGGGTTAGGTTTACTGGTCACGGTTAGGGTTACGTTTAGGGGGTAGCATTAGGGTTAGGGTTAGGGTTAAGGGATAGGATTAGGGTTAAGTGTTGGGCTTAGGGTTAGGGTTTAGTGTTAGGTTTATCATTAAGGATTAGGGTTAGAATCAGGGTTAAATGCTTGGGTGCCGGTAATGGTTAGGGTCAGGGTTAAGGTTCACGGATAGGGTTAGTGTTAAGGGTTACGGGTAGGTTTAGGGTTCAGGGTTAGTGTTAGCATTAGGGCTTAAGGTTAGGATTAGGCGGTAGGTTAGATTTAGGGTTAGATCTAGGCGTTAGGGTAAGGGCTAGCGTTAGGGTAAAGAGATAGGGTTAGGTTTAATGCTTAGGATTAGGGTTAGGGTTTGGGGTTAAAGTAAGTGTTAGGGGTTAGGTTTAAGGATCCAAGGTTAGGGTTATTTTTAGCTGTAGTGTTAGGGTTAGGGATAAGGTATCCCATTAGCATTAAGGGTCTTCCTTACTGTAGGGTTAAGTGTTAGGCTTAGAGTTAAAGGTTAAGGTTAGGGTCAGTGTTAAGATTTAGGGTGAGGGTTAACGGTTAGGGTAAAGGTTAAGCGTTAGGGTTAGGGATTAGTGATTAGGGTTTTTGGTTAGTGTTAGGGTTAGCAGTTAGGAGTTAGTGTTTTATGAAGGGGTATGGTTAGAATTAGGATTGGGGTTAGAGTTAGGGTGAGGTATAGGGGTTAGGTTTAGGGGTTAGTTTTAGGGTAAAAGGATAGGATTAGGGTTACGGGTTGGGCTTAGGTTTAGGGTTAAAGTTTACTGCTAGGGTTAGGGATAGGGTTCAGGGTTAGCTTTAGGGGTTCTGGTTAGGGTAAGGTGTTAGGTTAGTGTCAGGGTTAGGTCTAGTCGTGAGGGTAAGGTTTAGGGTTAGCTTTAAGAGCTAGGGTTAGGTTTAATGGTTAGGATTAGGATTAAGGTTAAGGGTTAGGGTAAGGCTTATGGGTTAGGGTGAAGGGTTAGGGTCAAGGGTTAGGGTTTTTGTTAGGCATAGCGTTGGGGTTAGAAGTAAGGGTTACTGTCAGTGTTAGGGTTGTAGGTAGGGTTACGGTTAGGGTTAGCGGTTTAGAATTAGGGTTAGGGATTAGGTGTCACAGTGATGACTAGGAGATAGGGTTAGAATTATGGGATAGGGGTTGTTCTCAGGAAATGGGTTATGCATTAACGTTAGGATAAGAGGTTAAAGTTAGGCGCACGGTGAGGTTTACGTGTTAAGGGGAGAAATAGGAACAGGGTTGGGTGTTATGTTCAGGGTTAGGGTTATCTGTTAAAGGTATTGTTTATGCTTAGCGCACGGGCCCTGTCTGCATTAGGCGGGCGGGGGGAGTTTAGGGGGTTGTGATTGTACCCGGGAACCCACTCTATCATACTCTGGGTATGGGCCCGTCGGTTTCATGCAGGACACAGTGGTAGAGCCTCCTTTCACGCATGGCATGGGAGAATTGCAGGTTTTCTAAACTCTAAGAAAGGAAGAAGTCTGAGAATTAGATTTAGGGTTAGGATTCTGGTTAGGGTTAAGGATGAAGTTTAGTGTTAGGGTGAGGGCTTAGGGTTAGGGATTAGGGTTAGGGTTAAAGGTTACTCTTAGGTTTAACGGTTACACTTTGGTTTAGGGTTGAGGTTTACGGTTAGGGGTAAGATGAGGGGTTAGGGTTTGGTACAGGGTTAGGGTTAAGTGTTAGGTTTAGGGTTGAAGGTTAGTTTTAGGGTTAGGATTAAAGGTTAGCATAAGAGTTAACGCTTAGGTTTAAGGTTAAGAGTTGGGGTTTAGGGTTAGGGTTACGGTTAGTTTTAGGGTTAGAGTTATGTGCTATGGTTTGTGTTAGAGGTTAGGGGTAAGTTTACTAGTCACGGTTAGGGTTACGTTTATGGGTTAGCATTAGGGTAGGGTTAGGATTAGGGGTAAGGGATAGGATTAGGGTTAAGTGTTGGGATTAGCATTGGGGTTTAGTGTTAGAGTTAGCATTAAGGATTAGGGTTAGGGTCAGGGTTAAATGCTTGGGTGCGGGTAATGGTTAGGGTCAGGGTTAAGGTTCACGGATAGGGTTAGCGTTAAGGGTTACGGGTAGGTTTAGGGTTCAGGGTTAGTGTTAGCATTAGGGCTTAAGGTTAGGATTAGGCGGTAGGTTAGATTTAGGGTTAGATCTAGGCGTTAGGGTAAGGGCTAGCATTAGGGTTAAGAGATAGGGTTAGGTTTATTGCTTAGGAGTAGCGTTAGGGTTTGGGGTTAAAGTAAGTGTTAGGGGTTAGGTTTAAGGATCAAAGTTTAGGGTTATTTTTAGCTGTAGTGTTAGGGTTAGGGATAAGGATCCCATTAGCATTAAGGGTCTTTCTTACTGTAGGGTTAAGGGTTAGGCTTAGAGTTAAAGGTTAAGGTTAGAGTCAGTGTTAAGATTTAGGGTGAGGGTTAACGGTTAGGGTAAAGGTTAAGCATTAGGGTTAGGGATTAGTGATTAGGGTTTTTGGTTAGTGTTAGGGTTAGCGGTTAGGAGTTAGTGTTTTATGAAGGGGTATGGTGAGAATTAGGATTGGGGTTAGAGTTAGGGTGAGGTATAGGGGTTAGGTTTAGGGGTTAGTTTTAGGGTAAAAGGATAGGATTAGGGTTACGGGTTGGGCTTAGGTTTAGGGATAAAATTTACTGCTAGGGTTAGGGATAGGGTTCAGGGTTAGCTTTAGGGGTTCTGGTTAGGATTAGGTGTCAGGTTAGTGTCAGGGTTAGGTCTAGTCGTGAGGGTAAGGTTTAGGGTTAGCTTTAAGAACTAAGGTTAGGTTTAATGGTTAGGATTAGGATTAGGGTTAAGGGTTAGGGTAAGGCTTAGGGGTTAGGGTGAAGGGTTAGGGTCAAGGGTTAGGGTTTTTGTTAGGCATAGCGTTGGGGTTAGAAGTAAGGGTTACTGTCAGTGTTAGGGTTGTAGGTAGGGTTACGGTTAGGGTTAGCGGTTTAGAATTAGGGTTAGGGATTAGGTGTCACAGTGATGACTAGGAGATAGGGTTAGAATTATGGGATAGGGGTTGTTCTCAGGAAATGGGTTATGCATTAACGTTAGGATAAGAGGTGAAAGTTAGGCGCACGGTGAGGTTTACGTGTTAAGGGGAGAAATAGGAACAGGGTTGGGTGTTATGTTCAGGGTTCGGGTTATCTGTTAACGGTATTGTTTATGCTTAGCGCACGCTCCCTGTCTGCATTAGGCGGGCGGGGGGAGTTTAGGGGGCTGGGATTGTACCCGGGAACCCACTCTATCATACTCTGGGTATGGGCCCGGGGGTTTCATGCAGGACACAGTGGTAGAGTCTCCTTTCACGCATGGCATCGGAGGATTGCAGGCTTTCTAAACTCTAAGAAAGCAAGAAGTCTGAGAATTAGATTTAGGGTTAGGATTCTGGTTATGGTTAAGGATGAAGTTTAGTGTTAGGGTGAGGGCTTAGGGTTAGGGATTAGGGTTAGGGTTAAAGGTTACTCTTAGGTTTAACGGTTACTCTTTGGTTTAGGGTTGAGGTTTACGATTAGGGTTAAGATGAGTGGTTAGGGTTTGGTACAGGGTTAGGGTTAAGGGTTAGGTGTAGAGTCGAAGATTAGGATTAGGGTTAGGATTAAAGGTTAGCGTGAGAGTTAACGCTTAGGGTTAAGGTTAAGAGTTAGGGTTTAGGGTTAGGGTTAGGGTTAGGGTTAGTTTTAGGGTTAGAGTTATGTGCTATGGTTTGTGTTAGAGGTTAGGGTTAGGTTTACTGGTCACGGTTAGGGTTACGTTTAGGGGGTAGCATTAGGGTGAGGGTTATGGTTAAGGGATAGGATTAGGGTTAAGTGTTGGGCTTACGGTTAGGGTTAACTGTTAGGGTTAGCATTAGGGATTGGGGTTAAGGTCAGGGTTAAATGCTTTGGTGTGGGTCATGGTTAGGGTCAGGGTTAAGGTTCACGGATAGGGTTAGTTTTAAGGGTTACGGGGAGTTCAGGGTTCAGGGTTAGTGTTAGCATTAGGGCTTAAGGCTAGGACTAGGCGGTAGGTTAGATTTAGGGTTATATCTAGGAGTTAGGGTAAGGGCTAGCGTTAGGGTTAAGAGATAGGGTTAGGTTTAATGCTTAGGATTAGGGTTAGGGTTTGGTGTTAAAGTAAGTGTTACGGGTTAGGTTTAAGGATCCAAGGTTAGGGTTATTTTTAACTGTAGTGTTAGGGTTAGGGATAAGGGATCCCATTAGCATTAAGGGTCTTCCTTACTGTAGGGTTAAGGGTTAGGCTTAGAGTTAAAGGTTAAGGTTAGGGTCAGTGTTAAGATTTAGGGTGAGGGTTAATGGTTAGGGTAAAGGTTAAGCGTTAGGGTTAGGGATTAGTGATTAGGGTTTTTGGTTAGTGTTAGGGTTAGCGGTTAGGAGTTAGTGTTTTATGAAGGGGTATGTTTAGAATTAGGATTGTGGTTAGAGTTAGGGTGAGGTATAGGGGTTAGGTTTAGGGGTTAGTTTTAGGGTAAAAGGATAGGATTAGGGTTACGGGTTGGGCCTAGGTTTAGGGTTAAAGTTTACTGCTAGCGTTAGGGATAGGGTCCAGGGTTAGCTTTAGGGGTTCTGGTTAGGGTTAGGTGTTAGTTTAGTGTCAGGGTTAGGTCTAGTCGTGAGGGTAAGGTTTAGGGTTAGCTTTAAGAGCTAGGGTTAGGTTTAATGGTTAGGATTAGGATTAGGTTTAAGGGTTAGGGTAAGGCTTACGGGTTAGGGTGAAGGGTTAGGGTCAAGGGTTAGGGTTTTTGTTAGGCATAGCGTTGGGGTTAGAAGTAAGGGTTACTGTCAGTGTTAGGGTTGTAGGTAGGGTTACGGTTAGGGTTAGCGGTTTAGAATTAGGGTTAGGGATTAGGTGTCACAGTGATGACTAGGAGATAGGGTTAGAATTATGGGATAGGGGTTGTTCTCAGGAAATGGGTTATGCATTAACGTTAGGATAAGAAGTTAAAGTTAGGCGCACGGTGAGGTTTACGTGTTAAGGGGAGAAATAGGAACAGGGTTGGGTGTTATGTTCAGGGTTAGGGTTATCTGTTAAAGGTATTGTTTATGCTTAGCGCACGGGCCCTGTCTGCATTAGGCGGGTGGGGGGAGTTTAGGTGGCTGGGATTGTACCCGGGAACCCACTCTATCATACTCTGGGTATGGGCCCGTGGGTTTCATGCAGGACACAGTGGTAGAGCCTCCTTTCACGCATGGCATCGGAGGATTGCAGGCTTTCTAAATTCTAAGAAAGCAAGAAGTCTGAGAATTAGATTTAGGGTTAGGATTCTGGTTAGGGTTAAGGATGAAGTTTAGTGTTAGGGTGAGGGCTTAGGGTTAGGGATTAGGGTTAGGGTTAAAGGTTACTCTTAGGTTTAATGGTTACACTTTGGTTTAGGGTTGAGGTTTACGGTTAGGGTTAAGATGAGGGGTTAGGGTTTGGTACAGGGTTAGGGTTAAGTGTTAGGTTTAGGGTTGAAGATTAGGATTAGGGTTAGGATTAAAGGTTAGCGTGAGAGTTAACGCTTAGGGTTAAGGTTAAGAGTTAGGGTTTAGGGTTAGGGTTAGGGTTAGGGTTAGTTTTAGGGTTAGAGTTATGTGCTATGGTTTGTGTTAGAGGTTAGGGTTAGGTTTACTGGTCACGGTTAGGGTTACGTTTAGGGGGTAGCATTAGGGTTTGGGTTAGGGTTAAGGGATAGGATTAGGGTTAAGTTTTGGGCTTAGGGTTAGGGTTTAGTGTTAGGGATAGCATTAAGGATTAGGGTTAGGGTCAGGGTTAAATACTTGGGTGCGGGTAATGGTTAGGGTCAGGGTTAAGGTTCACGGATAGGGTTAGTGTTAAGGGTTACGATAGGTTTAGGGTTCAGGGATAGTGTTAGCATTAGGGCTTAAGGTTAGGATTAGGCGGTAGGTTAGATTTAGGGTTAGATCTAGGCGTTAGGGTAAGGGCTAGCGTTAGGGTTAAGAGATAGGGTTAGGTTTAATGCTTAGGATTAGGGTTAGGGTTTGGGGTTAAAGTAAGTGTTAGGGGTTAGGTTTAAGGATCCAAGGTTAGGGTTATTTTTAGCTGTAGTGTTAGGGTTAGGGATAAGGGATCCCATTAGCATTAAGGGTCTTCCTTACTGTAGGGTTAAGGGTTAGGCTTAGAGTTAAAGGTTGAGGTTAGGGTCAGTGTTAAGATTTAGGGTGAGGGTTAAAGGTTAGTGTAAAGGTTAAGCGTTAGGGTTAGGGATTAGTGATTAGGGTTTTTGGTTAGTGTTAGGGTTAGCGGTTAGGAGTTAGTGTTTTATGAAGGGGTATGGTTAGAATTAGGATTGGGGTTAGAGTTAGGGTGAGGTATAGGGGTTAGGTTTAGGGGTTAGTTTTAGGGTAAAAGGATAGGATTAGGGTTACGGGTTGGGCTTAGGTTTAGGGTTAAAGTTTACAGCTAGGGTTAGGGATAGGTTTCAGGGTTAACTTTAGGGGTTCTGGTTAGGGTTAGGTGTTAGGTTAGTGTCAGGGTTAGGTCTAGTCGTGAGGGTAAGGTTTAGGGTTAGCTTTAAGAACTAGGGTTAGGTTTAATGGTTAGGATTAGGATTAGGGTTAAGGGTTAGGGTATGGCTTAGGGGTTAGGGTGAAGGGTTAGGGTCAAGGGTTAGGGTTTTTGTTAGGCATAGCGTTGGGGTTAGAAGTAAGGGTTACTGTCAGTGTTAGGGTTGTAGGTAGGGTTACGGTTAGGGTTAGCGGTTTAGAATTAGGGTTAGGGATTAGGTGTCACAGTGATGACTAGGAGATAGGGTTAGAATTATGGGATAGGGGTTGTTCTCAGGAAATGGGTTATGCATTAACGTTAGGATAAGAGGTTAAAGTTAGGCGCATGGTGAGGTTTACGTGTTCAGGGGAGAAATAGGAACAGGGTTGGGTGTTATGTTCAGGGTTAGGGTTATCTGTTAAAGGTATTGTTTATGCTTAGCGCACGGGCCCTGTCTGCATTAGGCGGGCGGGAGGAGCTTAGGGGGCTGGGATTGTACCCGGGAACCCACTCTATCATACTCTGGGTATGGACCTATGGGTTTCATGCAGGACACAGGGGTAGAGCCTCCTTTCACGCATGGCATGGGAGGATTGCAGGCTTTCTAAACTCTAAGAAAGCAAGAAGTCTGAGAATTAGATTTAGGGTTAGGATTATGGTTAGGGTTAATGATGAAGTTTAGTGTTAGGGTGAGGGCTTAGGGTTAGGGATTAGGGTTAGGGTTAAAGGTTACTCTTAGGTTTAACGGTTACACTTTGGCTTAGGGTTGAGGTTTACCGTTAGGGTTAAGATGAGGGGTTAGGGTTTGGTACAGGGTTAGGGTTAAGTGTTAGGTTTAGGGTTGAAGATTAGGATTAGGGTTAGGATTAAAGGTTAGCGTGAGAGTTAACGCTTAGGGTTAAGGTTAAGAGTTAGGGTCTAGGGTTAGGTTTAGGATTAGTTTTAGGGTTAGAGTTATGTGCTATGGTTTGTGTTAGAGGTTAGGGTTAGGTTTACTGGTCACGGTTAGGGTTACGTTTAGGGGTTAGCTTAGGGTTAGGGTTAGGTTTAAGCGATAGGATTAGGGTTAAGTGTTGGGCTTAGGGTTAGGGTTTAGTGTTAGGGTTAGCATTAAGGATTAGGGTTAGGGTCAGGGTTAAATGCTTGAGTGCATGTAATGGTTAGGGTCAGGGTGAAGGTTCACGGATAGGGTTAGTGTTAAGGGTTACGGTTAGGTTTAGGGTTCAGGGTTAGTGTTAGCATTAGGGCTTAAGGTTAGGATTAGGCAGTAGGTTAGATTTAGGGTTAGATCTAGGCGTTAGGGTAAGGGCTAGCGTTAGGGTTAAGAGATAGGTTTAGGTTTAATGCTTAGGATTAGGGTTAGGGTTTGGGGTTAAAGTAAGTGTTAGGGGTTAGGTTTAAGGATCCAAGGTTAGGGTTATTTTTAGCTGTAGTGTTATGGTTAGGGATAAGGGATCCCATTAGCATTAAGGGTCTTCCTTACTGTAGGGTTAAGGGTTAGGCTTAGAGTTAAAGGTTGAGGTTAGGGTCAGTGTTAAGATTTAGGGTGAGGGTTAACGGTTAGGGTAAAGGTTAAGCGTTAGGGTTAGGGATTAGTGATTAGGGTTTTTGTTTAGTGTTAGGGTTAGCGGTCAGGAGTTAGTTGTTTATGAAGGGGTATGGTTAGAATTAGGATTGGGGTTAGAGTTAGGGTGAGGTATAGGGGTTAGGTTTAGGGGTTAGTTTTAGGGTAAAAGGATAGGATTAGGGTTACGGGTTGGGCTTAGGTTTAGGGTTAAAGTTTACTGCTGGGGTTAGGGATAGGGTTCAGGGTTAGCTTTATGGGTTCTGGTTAGTGTTAGGTGTTAGGTTAGTGTCAGGGTTAGGTCTAGTCGTGAGGGTAAGGTTTAGGGTTAGCTTTAAGAGCTAGAGTTAGGTTTAATGGTTAGGATTAGGATTAGGTTTAAGGGTTAGGGTAAGGCTTAGGGGTTAGGGTGAAGGGTTAGGGTCAAGGGTTAGGTTGGTTGTTAGGCATAGCGTTGGGGTTAGAAGTAAGGGTTACTGTCAGTGTTAGGGTTGTAGGTAGGGTTGCGGTTAGGGTTAGCGGTTTAGAATTAGGGTTAGGGATTAGGTGTCACAGTGATGACTAGGAGATAGGGTTAGAATTATGGGATAGGGGTTGTTTTCAGGAAATGGGTTATGCATTAACGTTAGGATAAGAGGTTAAAGTTAGGCGCACGGTGAGGTTTCCGTGTTAAGGGGAGAAATAGGAACAGGGTTGGGTGTTATGTTCAGGGTTAGGGTTATCTGTTAACGGTATTGTTTATGCTTAGCGCACGGGCCCTGTCTGCATTAGGCGGGCGGGGCGAGTTTAGGGGGCTGGGATTGTACCCGGGAACCCACTCTATCATACTCTGGGTATGGGCCCGTGGGTTTCATGCAGGACACAGTGGTAGAGCCTCCTTTCACGCATGGCATGGGAGGATTGCAGGCTTTCTAAACTCTAAGAAAGCAAGAAGTCTGAGAATTAGATTTAGGGTTAGGATTATGGTTGGGGTTAAGGATGAAGTTTAGTGTTAGGGTGAGGGCTTAGGGTTAGGGAATAGGGTTAGAGTTAAAGGTTACTCTTAGGTTTAACGGTTACACTTTGGTTTAGGGTTGAGATTTACGGTTAGGGTTAAGGTGAGGGGTTAGGGTTTGGTACAGGGTTAGGGTTAAGTGTTAGGTTTAGGGTTGAAGATTAGGATTAGAGTTAGGTTTAAAGGTTAGCGTGAGAGTTAATGATTAGGGTTAAGGTTAAGAGTTAGTGTTTAGGGTTAGGTTTAGGGTTAGGGTTAGTTTTAGGGTTAGAGTTATGTGCTATGGTTTGTGTTAGAGGTTAGGGTTAGGTTTACTGGTCACGGTTAGGGTTACGTTTAGGGGGTAGCATTAGGGTTAGGGTTAGGGTTAAGGGATAGGATTAGGGTTAAGTGTTGGGCTTAGGGTTAGGGTTTAGTGTTAGGGATAGCATTAAGGATTAGGGTTAGGGTCAGGGTTAAATGCTTGGGTGTGGGTAATGGTTAGGGTCAGGGTTAAGGTTCACGGATAGGGTTAGTGTTAAGGGTTACGGTTAGTTTAGGGTTCAGGGTTAGTGTTAGCATTAGGGCTTAAGGTTAGGATTAGGTGGTAGGTTAGATTTAGGATTAGATCTAGGCGTTAGGGTAAGGGCTAGCGTTAGGGTTAAGAGATAGTGTTAGGTTTAATGCTTAGGATTAGGGTTAGGGTTTGGGGTTAAAGTAAGTGTTAGGGGTTAGGTTTAAGGATCCAAGGTTAGGGTTATTTTTAGCTGTAGTGTTAGGGTTAGGGATAAGGGATCCCATTAGCATTAAGGGTCTTCGTTACTGTAGGGTTAAGGGTTAGGCTTAGAGTTAAAGGTTAAGGTTAGGGTCAGTGTTAAGATTTAGGGTGAGGGTTAACGGTTAGGGTAAAGGTTAAGCGTTAGGGTTAGGGATTAGTGATTAGGGTTTTTGGTTAGTGTTAGGGTTAGCGGTTAGGAGTTAGTGTTTTATGAAGGGGTATGGTTACAATTAGGATTGGGATTAGAGTTAGGGTGAGGTATAGGGGTTAGGTTTAGGGGTTAGTTTTAGGGTAAAAGGATAGGATTAGGGTAACGAGTTGGACTTAGTTTTAGGGTTAAAGTTTACTGCTAGGGTTAGGGATAGGGTTCAGGGTTAGCTTTAGGGGTTCTGGTTAGGGTTAGGTGTTAGGTTAGTGTCAGGGTTAGGTCTAGTCGTGAGGGTAAGGTTTAGGGTTAGCTTTAAGAGCTAGGTTTAGGTTTAATGGTTAGGATTAGGATTAGGGTTAAGGGTTAGGGTAAGGCTTAGGGGTTAGGGTGAAGCGTTAGGGTCAAGGGTTAGGGTTTTTTTTAGGCATAGCGTTGGGGTTAGAAGTAAGGGTTACTGTCAGTGTTAGGGTTGTAGGTAGGGTTACGGTTAGGGTTAGCGGTTTAGAATTAGGGTTAGGGATTAGGTGTCACAGTGATGACTAGGAGATAGGGTTAGAATTATGGGATAGGGGTTGTTCTCAGGAAATGGGTTATGCATTAACGTTAGGATAAGAGGTTAAAGTTAGGCGCACGGTGAGGTTTACGTGTTAAGGGGAGAAATAGGAACAGGGTTGGGTGTTATGTTCAGGGTTAGGGTTATCTGTTAAAGGTATTGTTTATGCTTAGCGCACGGGCCCTGTCTGCATTAGGCGGGCGGGGGTAGTTTAGGGGGTTGGGATTGTACCCGGGAACCCACTGTATCATACTCTGGGTATGGGCCCGTGGGTTTCATGCAGGACACAGTGGTAGAGCCTCCTTTCACGCATGGCATGGGAGGATTGCAGGCTTTCTAAACTCTAAGAAAGCAAGAAGTCTGAGAATTAGATTTAGGGTTAGGATTATGGTTATGGTTAAGGATGAAGTTTAGTGTTAGGGTGAGGGCTTAGGGTTAGGGATTAGGGTTATGGTTAAAGGTTACTCTTAGGTTTAACGGTTACACTTTGGTGTAGGGTTGAGGTTTACTGTTAGGGTTAAGATCAGGGGTTACGGGTTGGTACAAGGTTAGGGTTAAGTGTTAGGTTTAGGGTTGAAGATTAGGATTAGGGTTAGGATTAAAGGTTAGCGTGAGAGTTAACGCTTAGGGTTAAGGTTAAGAGTTGGGGTTTAGGGTTAGGGTTAGGGTTAGTTTTAGGGTTAGAGTTATGTGCTATGGTTTGTGTTAGAGGTTAGGGGTAGGTTTACTGGTCACGGTTACGGTTACGTTTAGGGGTTAGCATTAGGGTTTAGGTTAAGGGATAGGATTAGGGTTAAGTGTTGGGTTTAGGATTGGGGTTTAGTGATAGGGTTCGCATTAAGCATTAGGGTTAGGGTCAGGGTTAAATGCTTGGGTGCGGGTAATGGTTAGGGTCAGGGTTAAGGTTCACGGATAGGGTTAGTGTTAAGGGTTACGGGTAGGTTTAGGGTTCAGGGTAAGTGTTAGCATTAGGGCTTAAGGTTAGGATTAGGCGGTAGGTTAGATTTAGGATTAGATCTAGGCGTTAGGGTAAGGGCTAGCGTTAGGGTTAAGAGATAGGGTTAGGTTTAATGCTTAGGATTAGGGTTAGGGTTTGGGGTTAAAGTAAGTGTTAGGGGTTAGGTTTAAGGATCCAAGGTTAGGGTTATTTTTAGCTGTAGTGTTAGGGTTAGGGATAAGGGATCCCATTAGCATTAAGGGTCTTCCTTACTGTAGGGTTAAGGGTTAGGCTTAGAGTTAAAGGTTAAGGTTAGGGTCAGTATTAAGATTTAGGGTGAGGGTTAACGGTTAGGGTAAAGGTTAAGCGTTAGGGTTAGGGATTAGTGATTAGGGTTTTTGGTTAGTGTTAGGGTTAGCGGTTAGGAGTTAGTGTTTTATGAAGGGGTATGGTTACAATTAGGATTGTGGTTAGAGTTAGGGTGAGGTATAGGGGTTAGGCTTAGGGGTTCGTTTTAGGGTAAAAGGATAGGATTAGGGTTATGGGTTGGGCTTAGGTTTAGGGTTAAAGTTTACTGCTGGGGTTAGGGATTGGGTTCAGGGTTAGCTTTAGGGGTTCTGGTTAGGGTTAGGTGTTAGGTTAGTGTCAGGGTTAGGTCTAGTCGTGAGGGTAAAGTTTAGGGTTAGCTTTAAGAGCTAGGGTTAGGTTTAATGGTTAGGATTAGGAGTAGGGTTAAGGGTTAGAGTAAGGCTTAGGGGTTAGGGGGAAGGGTTAGGGTCAAGGGTTAGGGTTTTTGTGAGGCATAGCGTTGGGGTTAGAAGTAAGGGTTACTGTCAGTGTTAGGGTTGTAGGTAGGGTTACGGTTAGGGTTAGCGGTTTAGATATAGGGTTAGGGATTAGGTGTCACAGTGATGACTAGGAGATAGGGTTAGAATTATGGGATTGGGGTTGTTCTCAGGAAATGGTTTATGCATTAACGTTAGGATAAGAGGTTAAAGTTAGGAGCACGGTGAGGTTTACGTGTTAAGGGGAGAAATAGGAACAGGGTTGGGTGTTATGTTCAGGGTTAGGGTTATCTGTTAAAGGTATCGTTTATGCTTAGCGCACGGGCCCTGTCAGCATTAGGCGGGCGGGGGGAGTTTAGGGGGCTGGGATTGTACCCGGGAACCCATTCTATCATACTCTGGGTATGGGCCCATGGTTTTCATGCAGGACACAGTGGTAGAGCCTCCTTTCACGCATGGCATGGGAGGATGGCAGGCTTTCTAAACTCTAAAAAGCAAGAAGTCTGAGAATTAGGTTTAGGGTTAGGATTCTGGTTAGGGTTAAGGATGAAGTTTAGTGTTAGGGTGAGGTCTTAGGGTTAGGGATTAGGGTGAGGGTTAAATGTTACTCTTAGGTTTAACGGTTACACTTTGGTTTAGGGTTGAGGTTTACGGTTAGGGTTAAGATGAGGAGTTAGGGTTTGGTACAGGGTTAGGGTTAAGTGTTAGGTTTAGGGTTGAAGATTAGGATTAGGGTTAGGATTAAAGGTTAGCATGAGAGTTAACGCTTAGGGTTAAGGTTAAGTGTTAGGTTTTAGGGTTAGGGTTAGGGTTAGTTTTAGGGTTAGAGTTATGTGCTATGGTTTGTGTTAGAGGTTAGGATTAGGTTTACTGGTCACGTTTAGGGTTAGGTTTAGGGTTTAGCATTAGGGATAGGGTTAGGGTTAAGGGATAGTATTAGGGTTAAGTGTTGGGCTTAGGTTTAGGGTTTAGTGTTAGGGTTAGCATTAAGGATTAGGGTTAGGGTCAGGGTTAAATGCTTCGGTGCGGGTAATGGTTAGGGTCAGGGTTAAGGTTCACGGATAGGGTTAGTGTTAAGGGTTACGGGTAGGTTTAGGGTTCAGGGTTAGTGTTGGCATTAGGGCTTAAGGTTAGGATTAGGCGGTAGGTTAGATTTAGGGTTAGATCTAGGCGTTAGGGTAAGGGCTAGCGTTAGGGTTAAGAGATAGGTTTCGGCTTAATGCTTGGGATTAGGGTTAGGGTTTGGGGTTAAAGTAAGTGTTAGGGGTTAGGTTTAAGGATCAAAGGTTAGGGTTATTTTTAGCAGTAGTGTTAGGGTTAGGGATAAGGGATCCCATTAGCATTAAGAGTCCTCCTTACTGTAGGGTTAAGGGTTAGGCTTAGAGTTAAAGGTTAATGTTAGGGTCAGTGTTATGATTTAGGGTGAGGGTTAACGGTTAGGGTAAAGGTTAAGCGTTAGGGTTAGGGATTAGTGATTAGGGTTTTTGGTTAGTGTTAGGGTTAGCGGTTAGGAGTTAGTGTTTTATGAAGGGGTATGTTTAGAATTAGGATTCGGGTTAGAGTTAGGGTGAGGTATAGGGGTTAGGTTTAGCGGTTAGTTTTAGGGTAAAAGGATAGGATTAGGGTTACGGGTTGGGCTTAGGTTTAGGGTTAAAGTTTACTGCTTGGGTTAGGGATAGGGTTCAGGGTTAGCTTTAGGGGTTCTGGTTAGTGTTAGGTGTTAGGTTAGTGTCAGGGTTAGGTCTAGTCGTGAGGGTAAGGTTTAGGGTTAGCTTTAAGAGCTAGGGTTAGGTTTAATGGTTAGGATTAGGATTAGGGTTAAGGGTTAGGGTAAGGCTTAGGGGTTAGGGTGAAGGGTTAGGGTCAAGGGTTAGGGTTTTTGTTAGGCATAGCGTTGGGGTTAGAAGTAAGGGTTACTGTCAGTGTCAGGGTTGTAGGTAGGGTTACGGTTAGGGTTAGCGGTTTAGAATTAGGGTTAGGGATTAGGTGTCACAGTGATGACTAGGAGATAGGGTTAGAATTATGGGATAGGGGTTGTTCTCAGGAAATGGGTGATGCATTAACGTTAGGATAAGAGGTTAAAGTTAGGCGCACGGTGAGGTTTACGTGTTAAGGGGAGAAATAGGAACAGGGTTGGGTGTTATGTTCAGGGTTAGGGTTATCTGTTAAAGGTATTGTTTATGCTTAGCGCACGGGCCCTGTCTGCATTAGGCGGGCTGGGGGAGTTTAGGGGCCTGGGATTGTACCCAGGAACCCACTCTATCATACTCTGGGTATGGGCCCGTGGGTTTCATGCAGGACACAGTGGTAGAGCCTCCTTTCACGCATGGCATGGGAGGATTGCAGGCTTTCTAAACTCTAAGAAAGCAAGAAGTCTGAGAATTAGATTTAGGGTTAGGATTCTGGTTAGGGTTAAGGATGAAGTTTAGTGTTAGGGTAAGGGCTTAGGGTTAGGGAAAAGGGATAGGGTTAAAGGTTACTCTTAGGTTTAACGGTTACACTTTGGTTTAGGGTTGAGGTTTACGCTTAGGGTTAAGATAAGGGGTTAGGGGTTGGTCAGGGTTAGGGTTAAATCTTAGCCTTAGGGTTGAAGATTAGGATTAGGGTTAGGATTAAAGGTTAGCGTGAGAGTTAACGCTTAAGGTTAAGGTTAAGAGTTAGGGTTTAGGGTTAGGGTTACGGTTAGGGTTAGTTTTAGGGTTAGATTTACGTGCTATGGTTTGTGTTAGAGGTTAGGCTTAGGTTTACTGGTCACGGTTAGGGTTACGTTTAGGGGGTAGCATTAGGGTTAGGGTTAGGGTTAAGGGATAGGATTACGGTTAAGTCTTGGGCTTAGGGTTAGGGTTTAGTGTTAGGGTTAGCAGTAAGGATTAGGGTTAGGGTCAGGGTTTAATGCTTGGGTGCGGGTAATGGTTAGGGTCAGGGTTTAGGTTCACGGATAGGGTTAGTGTTAAGGGTTACGGGAAGGTTTAGGGTTCAGGGTTAGTGTTAGCATTAGGGCTTAAGGTTAGGATTAGGCGGTACGTTAGATTTAGGGTTAGATCTAGGCGTTAGGGTAAGGGCTAGCGTTAGGGTTAAGAGATAGGTTTAGGTTTAATGCTTAGGATTAAGGTTAGGGTTTGGGGTTAAAGTAAGTGTTAGGGGTTAGGTTTAAGGATCCAAGGTTAGTGTTATTTTTAGCTGTAGTGTTAGTGTTAGGGATAAGGGATACCATTAGCATTAAAGGTCTTCCTTACTGTAGGGTTAAGGGTTAGGCTTAGAGTTAAAGGTTAAGGTTAGGGTCAGTGTTAAGATTTAGGGTGAGGGTTAACGGTTAGGGTAAAGGTTAAGGGTTAGGGTTAGGGATTAGTGATTAGGGTTTTTGGTTAGTGTTAGGGTTAGCGGTTAGGAGTTAGTGTTTTATGAAGGGGTATGGTTAGAATTAGGATTTGGGTTAGAGTTAGGGTGAGGTATAGGGGTTAGGTTTAGGGGTTAGTTTTAGGGTAAAAGGATAGGATTAGGGTTACGGGTTGGGCTTAGGTTTACGGTTAAAGTTTACTGCTAAGGTTAGGGATAGGGTTCAGGGTTAGCTTTAGGGGTTCTGGTTAGGGTTAGGTGTTAGGTTAGTGTCAGGGTTAGGTCTAGTCGTGAGGGTAAGGTTTAGGGTTAGCTTTAAGAGCTAGGGTTAGGTTTAATGGTTAGGATTAGGATTAGGGTTAAGGGTTAGGGTAAGGCTTAGGGGTTAGGGTGAAGGGTTAGGGTCAAGGGTTAGGGTTTTTGTTAGGCATAGCGTTGGGGTTAGAAGTAAGGGTTACTGTCAGTGTTAGGGTTGTAGGTAGGGTTACGGTTAGGGTTAGCGGTTTAGAATTAGGGTTAGGGATTAGGTGTCACAGTGAAGACTAGGAGATAGGGTTAGAATTATGGGATAGGGGTTGTTCTCAGGAAATGGGTTATGCATTAACGTTAGGATAAGAGGTTAAAGTTAGGCGCACGGTGAGGTTTACGTGTTAAGGGAAGAAATAGGAACAGGGTTGGGTGTTATGTTCAGGGTTAGGGTTATCTGTTAAAGGTATTGTTTATGCTTAGCGCACGGGCCCTGTCTGCATTAGGCGGGCGGGGAGAGTTTAGGTGGCTGGGATTGTACCCGGGAACCCACTCTATCATACTCTGGGTATGGGCCCGTGGGTTTCATGCAGGACACAGTGGTAGAGCCTCCTTTCACGCATGGCATGGGAGGATTGCAGGCTTTCTAAACTCTAAGAAAGCAAGAAGTCTGAGAATTAGATTTAGGGTTAGGATTATGGTTAGGGTTAAGGATGAAGTTTAGTGTTAGGGTGAGGGCTTAGGGTTAGGGATTAGGGATAGGGTTAAAGGTTACTCTTAGGTTTAACGGTTACACTTTGGTTTAGGGTTGAGGTTTACGCTTAGGGTTAAGATGAGGGGTTAGGGTTTGGTCAGGGTTAGGGTTAAATGTTAGGTTTAGGGTTGAAGATTAGGATTAGGGTTAGGATTTAAGGTTAGCGTGAGAGTTAACGCTTAGGGTTAAGGTTAAGAGTTAGGGTTTAGGGTTACGGTTAGGGTTAGCTATAGGGTTAGAGTTATGTGCTATGGTTTGTGTTAGAGGTTAGGGTTAGGTTTACTGGTCACGTTTAGGGTTACGTTTAGGGGTTAGCATTAGGGTTAGGGTTAGGGTTAGGGTTAAGGGATAGGATTAGGGTTAAGTGTTGGGCTTAGGTTTAGGGTTTAGTGTTAGGGTTAGCATTAAGGATTAGGGTTAGGGTCAGGGTTAAATGCTTGGGAGCGGTAATGGTTAGGGTCAGGGTTTAGGTTCACGGATAGGGTTAGTGTTAAGGGTTACGGGTAGGTTTAGGGTTCAGGGTTAGTGTTAGCACTAGGGCTTAAGGTTAGGATTTGGCGGTAGGTTAGATTTAGGGTTAGATCTAGGCGTTAGGGTAAGGGCTAGCGTTAGGGTTAAGAGATAGGGTTAGGTTTAATGCTTAGGATTAGGGTTAGGGTTTGGGGTTAAGGTAAGTGTTAGGGGTTTGGTTTAAGGATCAAAGGTTAGGATTATTTTAAGCTGTAGTTTTAGGGTTAGGGATAAGGGATCCCATTAGCATTAAGGGTCTTCCTTACTGTAGGGTTAAGGGTTAGCCTTAGAGTTAAAGGTTAAGGTTAGGGTCAGTGTTAAGATTTAGGGTGAGGGTTAACGGTTAGGGTTAAGGTTAAGCGTTAGGGTTAGGGATTAGTGATTAGGGTTTTTGGTTAGTGTTAGGGTTAGCGGTTAGGAGTTAGTGTTTTATGAAGGGGTATGGTTAGAATTAGGATTGGGATTAGAGTTAGGGTGAGGTATAGGGGTTAGGTTTAGGGGTTAGTTTTAGGGTAAAAGGATAGGATTAGGGTTACGGGTTGGGCTTAGGTTTAGGGTTAAAGTTTACTGCTAGGGTTAGGGATAGGGTTCAGGGTTAGCTTTAGGGGTTCTGGTTAGGGTTAGGTGTTAGGTTAGTGTCAGGGTTAGGTCTAGTCGTGAGGGTAAGGTTTAGGTTTAGCTTCAAGAGCTAGGGTCAGGTTTAATGGTTAGGATTAGGATTAAGGTTAGGGTTAGGGTAAGGCTTAGGGGTTAGGGTGAAGTGTTAGGGTGAAGGGTTAGGGTTTTTGTTAGGCATAGCTTTGGGTTTAGAAGTAAGGGTTACTGTCAGTGTTAGGGTTGTAAGTAGTGTTACGGTTAGGGTTAGCGGTTTAGAATTAGGGTTAGGGATTAGGTGTCACAGTGATGACTAGGAGATAGGGTTAGAATTATGGGATAGGGGTTGTTCTCAGGAAATGGGTTATGCCTTAACGTTAGGATAAGAGGTTAAAGTTAGGCGCACGGTGAGGTTTACGTGTTAAGGGGAGAAATAGGAACAGGGTTGGGTGTTATGTTCAGGGTTAGGTTTATCTGGTAAAGGTATTGTTTATACTTAGCGCACGGGCCCTGTCTGCATTAGGCGGGCGGGGGGAGCTTAGGGGGCTGGGATTGTACCCGGGAACCCACTCTATCATACTCTGGGTATGGCCCCGTGGGTTTCATGCAGGACACAGTGGTAGAGCCTCCTTTCACGCATGGCATGGGAGGATTGCAGGCTTTCTAAACTCTAAGAAAGCAAGAAGTCTGAGAATTAGATTTAGGGTTAGGATTATGGTTAGGGTTAAGGATGAAGTTTAGAGTTAGGGTGAGTGCTTAGGGTTAGGGATTAGGGTTAGGGTTAAAGGTTACTCTTAGGTTTAACGGGTACACTTTGGTATAGGGTTGAGGTTACGGTTAGGGGTAAGATGAGGGTTTAGGGTTTGGTACAGGGTTAGGGTTAAGTGTTAGGTTTAGGGTTGAAGATTAGGATTAGGGTTAGGATTAAAGGATAGCGTGAGAGTTAATGCTTAGGTTTAAGGTTAAGAGTTGGGGTTATGGGTTAGGGTTAGGGTTAGTTTTAGGGTTAGAGTTATGTGCTATGGTTTGTGTTAGAGGTTAGGGGTAGGTTTACAGGTCACGGTTAGGGTTACGGTTAGGGGTTAGCATTAGGGTTAGGGTTAGGGTTAAGGGATAGGATTAGGGTTAAGTGTTGGGCTTAGCATTGGGGTTTAGTTTTAGGGTTAGCATTAAGGATTAGCGTTACGGTCAGGGTTAAGTGCTTGGGTGCGGGTAATGGTTAGGGTCAGGGTTAAGGTTCACGGATAGGGTTAGTGTTAAGGGTTACGGGTAGGTTTAGGGTTCAGGGTTAGTGTTAGCATTAGAGCTTAAGGTTAGGATTAGGTGGTAGGTTAGATTTAGGGTTAGATCTAGGCGTTAGGGTAAGGGCTAGCGTTAGCGTTAAGAGATAGGGTTAGGTTTATTGCTTAGGAGTAGGGTCAGGGTTTGGGGTTAAAGTAAGTGTTAGGGGTAGGTTAAGGATCCAAGGTTAGGGTTATTTTTAGCTGTAGTGTTAGGGTTAGGGATAAGGGATCCCATTAGCATTAAGGGTCTTCCATACTGTAGGGTTAAGGGTTAGGCTTAAAGTTAAAGTTTAAGATTTAGGGTGAGGGTTAACGGTTAGGGTAAAGGTTAAGCGTTAGTGTTAGGGATTAGTGATTAGGGTTTTTGGTTAGTGTTAGGGTTAGCGGTTAGGAGTTAGTGTTTTATGAAGGAGTATGGTTAGATTTAGGATTGGGTTTAGAGTTAGGGTGAGGTATAGGGGTTACGTTTAGGGGTTAGTTTTAGGGTAAAAGGATAGGATTAGGGTTACGGGTTGGGCTTAGGTTTAGGGTTAAACTATACTGCTAGGGTTAGGTATAGGGTTCAGGGTTAGCTTTAGGGGTTCTGGTTAGGGTTAGTGTTAGGTTAGTGTCTGGGTTAGGTCTAGTCGTGAGGGTAAGGTTTAGGGTTAGCTTTAAGAGCTAGGGTTAGGTTTAATGGTTAGGATTAGGATTAGGGTTAAGGGTTAGGGTAAGGCTTAGGGGTTAGGGGGAAGTGTTAGGGTCAAGGGTTAGGGTTTTTGTTAGGCATAGCGTTGGGGTTAGTAGTAAGGTTTACTGTCAGTGTTAGGGTTGTAGGTAGGGTTACGGTTAGGGTTAGCGGTTTAGAATTAGGGTTAGGGATTAGGTGTCACAGTGATGACTAGGAGATAGGGTTAGAATTATGGGATAGGGGTTGTTCTCAGGAAATGGGTTATGCATTAACGTTAGGATAAGAGGTTATAGTGAGGCGCACGGTGAGGTTTACGTGTTAAGGGGAGAAATAGGAACAGGGTTGGGTGTTATGTTCAGGGTTAGGGTAATCTGTTAAAGGTATTGTTAATGCTTAGCGCACGGGCCCTGTCTGCATTAGTCGGGCGGGGGGAGTTTAGGGGGCTGGGATTGTACCTGGGAACCCACTCTATCATACTCTGAGTATAGTCCCATGGGTTTCATGCAGGACACAGTGGTAGAGCCTCCTTTCACGCATGGCATGGGAGGATTGCAGGCTTTCTATACTCTAAGAAAGCAAGAAGTCTGAGAATTAGATTTAGGGTTAGGATTATGGTTAGTGTTAAGGATGAAGTTTAGTGTTAGGGTGAGGGCTTAGGGTTAGGGATTAGGGTTAGGGTTAAAGGTTACTCTTAGGATTAACGGTTACACTTTGGTTTAGGGTTGAGGTTTACGGTTAGGGTTAAGATGAGGGGTCAGGGTTTGGTACAGGGTTAGGGTTAAGTGTTAGGTTTAGGGTTGAAGATTAGGATTAGGGTTAGGATTAAAGGTTAGCGTGAGAGTTAACGCTTAGCGTTAAGGTTATGAGTTAGGGGTTAGGGTTAGGGTTAGGGTTAGTTTGAGGGTTAGAGTTATGTGCTATGGTTTGTGTTAGAGGTTAGGGTTAGGTTTACTGGTCACGGTTACTGTTACGTTTAGGGGGTAGCATTAGGGTTAGTGTTAGGGTTAAGGGATAGGATTAGGGATAAGTTGGGCTTAGGGTTAGGGTTTAGTGTTAGGTTTATCATTAAGGATTAGGGTTAGGGTCAGGGTTAAATGCTTGGGTGCGGGTAATGGTTAGGGTCAGGGTTTAGGTTCACGGATAGGGTTAGTGTTAAGGGTTACGGGTAGGTTTAGGGTTCAGGGTTAGTGTTAGCATTAGGGCTTAAGGTTAGGATTAGGCGGTAGGTTAGATTTAGGGTTAGATCTAGGCGTTAGGGTAAGGGCTAACGTTAGGGTTAAGAGATAGGGTTAGGTTTAATGCTTAGGATTAGGGTTAGGGTTTGGGGTTAAAGTAAGTGTTAGGGGTTAGGTTTAAGGATCCAATGTTAAGGTTATTTTTAGCTGTAGTGTTAGGGTTAGGGATAAGGGATCCCATTAGCATTAAGGGTCTTCCTTACTGTAGGGTTAAGGGTTAGGCTTAGAGTTAAAGGTTAAGGTTAAGGTCTGTGTTAAGATTTAGGGTGAGGGTTAACGGTTAGGGTAAAGGTTAAGCGTTAGGGTTAGGAATTATTGATTAGGGTTTTTGGTTAGTGTTAGGGTTAGCTGTTAGGAGTTAGTGTTTTATGAAGGGGTATGGTTAGAATTACGATTGGGGTTAGAGTTAGGGTGAGGTACAGGGGTTAAGTTTAGGGGTTAGTTTTAGGGTAAAAGGATAGGATTAGGGTTACGGGTTGGGCTTAGGTTTAGGGTTAAAGTTTACTGCTAGTGTTAGGGATAGGGTTCAGGGTTAGCTTTATAGGTTGTGGTTAGGCTTAGGTGTTAGCTTAGTGTCAGGGTTAGGTCTAGTCGTGAGGGTAAGGTTTAGGGTTAGCTTTAAGAGCTAGGGTTAGGTTTAATGGTTAGGATTAGGATTAGGGTTAAGGGTTAGGGTAAGGCTTAGGGGTTAGGGTGAAGGGTTAGGGTCAAGGGTTAGAGTTTTTGTTAGACATATCGTTGGGTTTAGAAGTAAGGGTTACTGTCAGTGTTAGGGTTGTAGGTAGGGTTACGGTTAGGGTTAGCGGTTTAGAATTAGGGTTAGGGATTAGGTGTCACAGTGATGACTAGGAGATAGGGTTAGAATTATGGGATAGGGGTTGTTCTCAGGAAATGGGTTATGCATTCACGTTAGGATAAGAGGTTAAAGTTAGGCGCACGGTGAGGTTTACGTGTTAAGGGGAGAAATAGGAACAGGGTTGGGTGTTATGTTCAGGGTTAGGGTTATCTGGTAAAGGTATTGTTTATGCTTAGCGCACGGGCCCTGTCTGCATTAGGCGGGCGGGGGGAGTTTAGGGGGCTGGGATTGTACCCGGGAACCCACTCTATCATACTCTGGGTATGGGCCCGTGGGTTTCATGCAGGACACAGTGGTAGAGCCTCCTTTCACGCATGGCATGGGAGGATTGCAGGCTTTCTAAACTCTAAGAAAGCAAGAAGTCTGAGAATTAGATTTAGGGTTAGGATTATGGTTAGGGTTAAGGATGAAGTTTAGTGTTAGGGTGAGGGCTTAGGGTTAGGGATTAGGGATAGGGTTAAAGGTTACTCTTAGGTTTAACGGTTACACTTTGGTTTAGGGTTGAGGTTTACGCTTAGGGTTAAGATGAGGGGTTAGGGTTTGGTCAGGGTTAGGGTTAAATGTTAGGTTTAGGGTTGAAGATTAGGATTAGGGTTAGGATTTAAGGTTAGCGTGAGAGTTAACGCTTAGGGTTAAGGTTAAGAGTTAGGGTTTAGGGTTACGGTTAGGGTTAGCTATAGGGTTAGAGTTATGTGCTATGGTTTGTGTTAGAGGTTAGGGTTAGGTTTACTGGTCACGTTTAGGGTTACGTTTAGGGGTTAGCATTAGGGTTAGGGTTAGGGTTAGGGTTAAGGGATAGGATTAGGGTTAAGTGTTGGGCTTAGGTTTAGGGTTTAGTGTTAGGGTTAGCATTAAGGATTAGGGTTAGGGTCAGGGTTAAATGCTTGGGTGCGGTAATGGTTAGGGTCAGGGTTAAGGTTCACGGATAGGGTTAGTGTTAAGGGTTACGGGTAGGTTTAGGGTTCAGGGTTAGTGTTAGCACTAGGGCTTAAGGTTAGGATTAGGCGGTAGGTTAGATTTAGGGTTAGATCTAGGCGTTAGGGTAAGGGCTAGCGTTAGGGTTAAGAGATAGGGTTAGGTTTAATGCTTAGGATTAGGGTTAGGGTTTGGGGTTAAGGTAAGTGTTAGGGGTTTGGTTTAAGGATCAAAGGTTAGGATTATTTTAAGCTGTAGTTTTTGGGTTAGGGATAAGGGATCCCATTAGCATTAAGGGTCTTCCTTACTGTAGGGTTAAGGGTTAGCCTTAGAGTTAAAGGTTAAGGTTAGGGTCAGTGTTAAGATTTAGGGTGAGGGTTAACGGTTAGGGTAAAGGTTAAGCGTTAGGGTTAGGGATTAGTGATTAGGGTTTTTGGTTAGTGTTAGGGTTAGCGGTTAGGAGTTAGTGTTTTATGAAGGGGTATGGTTAGAATTAGGATTGGGATTAGAGTTAGGGTGAGGTATAGGGGTTAGGTTTAGGGGTTAGTTTTAGGGTAAAAGGATAGGATTAGGGTTACGGGTTGGGCTTAGGTTTAGGGTTAAAGTTTACTACTAGGGTTAGGGATAGGTTTCAGGGTTAGCTTTAGGGGTTCTGGTTAGGGTTAGGTGTTAGGTTAGTGTCAGGGTTAGGTCTAGTCGTGAGGGTAAGGTTTAGGTTTAGCTTTAAGAGCTAGGGTCAGGTTTAATGGTTTGGATTAGGATTAAGGTTAGGGTTAGGGTAAGGCTTAGGGGTTAGGGTGAAGTGTTAGGGTGAAGGGTTAGGGTTTTTGTTAGGCATAGCTTTGGGTTTAGAAGTAAGGGTTACTGTCAGTGTTAGGGTTGTAAGTAGTGTTACGGTTAGGGTTAGCGGTTTAGAATTAGGGTTAGGGATTAGGTGTCACAGTGATGACTAGGAGATAGGGTTAGAATTATGGGATAGGGGTTGTTCTCAGGAAATGGGTTATGCATTAACGTTAGGATAAGAGGTTAAAGTTAGGCGCACGGTGAGGTTTACGTGTTAAGGGGAGAAATAGGAACAGGGTTGGGTGTTATGTTCAGGGTTAGGGTTATCTGGTAAAGGTATTGTTTATGCTTAGCGCACGGGCCCTGTCTGCATTAGGCGGGCGGGGGGATTTTAGGGGGCTGGGATTGTACCCGGGAACCCACTCTATCATACTCTGGGTATGGGCCCGTGGGTTTCATGCAGGACACAGTGGTAGAGCCTCCTTTCACGCATGGCATGGGAGGATTGCAGGCTTTATAAACTCTAAGAAAGCAAGAAGTCTGAGAATTAGATTTAGGGTTAGGATTATGGTTAGGGTTAAGGATGAAGTTTAGAGTTAGGGTGAGTGCTTAGGGTTAGGGATTAGGGTTAGGGTTAAAGGTTACTCTTAGGTTTAACGGGTACACTTTGGTATAGGGTTGAGGTTACGGTTAGGGGTAAGATGAGGGTTTAGGGTTTGGTACAGGGTTAGGGTTAAGTGTTAGGTTTAGGGTTGAAGATTAGGATTAGGGTTAGGATTAAAGGATAGCGTGAGAGTTAATGCTTAGGTTTAAGGTTAAGAGTTGGGGTTATGGGTTAGGGTTAGGGTTAGTTTTAGGGTTAGAGTTATGTGCTATGGTTTGTGTTAGAGGTTAGGGGTAGGTTTACAGGTCACGGTTAGGGTTACGGTTAGGGGTTAGCATTAGGGTTAGGGTTAGGGTTAAGGGATAGGATTAGGGTTAAGTGTTGGGCTTAGCATTGGGGTTTAGTTTTAGGGTTAGCATTAAGGATTAGCGTTACGGTCAGGGTTAAGTGCTTGGGTGCGGGTAATGGTTAGGGTCAGGGTTAAGGTTCACGGATAGGGTTAGTGTTAAGGGTTACGGGTAGGTTTAGGGTTCAGGGTTAGTGTTAGCATTAGAGCTTAAGGTTAGGATTAGGTGGTAGGTTAGATTTAGGGTTAGATCTAGGCGTTAGGGTAAGGGCTAGCGTTAGCGTTAAGAGATAGGGTTAGGTTTATTGCTTAGGAGTAGGGTCAGGGTTTGGGGTTAAAGTAAGTGTTAGGGGTAGGTTTAAGGATCCAAGGTTAGGGTTATTTTTAGCTGTAGTGTTAGGGTTAGGGATAAGGGATCCCATTAGCATTAAGGGTCTTCCATACTGTAGGGTTAAGGGTTAGGCTTAAAGTTAAAGTTTAAGATTTAGGGTGAGGGTTAAAGGTTAGGGTAAAGGTTAAGCGTTAGTGCTAGGGATTAGTGATTAGGGTTTTTGGTTAGTGTTAGGGTTAGCGGTTAGGAGTTAGTGTTTTATGAAGGAGTATGGTTAGATTTAGGATTGGGTTTAGAGTTAGGGTGAGGTATAGGGGTTACGTTTAGGGGTTAGTTTTAGGGTAAAAGGATAGGATTAGGGTTACGGGTTGGGCTTAGGTTTAGGGTTAAAGTATACTGCTAGGGTTAGGTATAGGGTTCAGGGTTAGCTTTAGGGGTTCTGGTTAGGGTTAGTGTTAGGTTAGTGTCTGGGTTAGGTCTAGTCGTGAGGGTAAGGTTTAGGGTTAGCTTTAAGAGCTAGGGTTAGGTTTAATGGTTAGGATTAGGATTAGGGTTAAGGGTTAGGGTAAGGCTTAGGGGTTAGGGGGAAGCTGTTAGGGTCAAGGGTTAGGGTTTTTGTTAGGCATAGCGTTGGGGTTAGTAGTAAGGTTTACAGTCAGTGTTAGGGTTGTAGGTAGGGTTACGGTTAGGGTTAGCAGTTTAGAATTAGGGTTAGGGATTAGGTGTCACAGTGATGACTAGGAGATAGGGTTAGAATTATGGGATAGGGGTTGTTCTCAGGAAATGGGTTATGCATTCACGTTAGGATAAGAGGTTAAAGTTAGGCGCACGGTGAGGTTTACGTGTTAAGGGGAGAAATAAAAACAGGGTTGGGTGTTATGTTCAGGGTTAGGGTTATCTGGTAAAGGTATTGTTTATGCTTAGCGCACGGGCCCTGTCTGCATTAGGCGGGCGGGGGGAGTTTAGGGGGCTGGGATTGTACCCGGGAACCCACTCTATCATACTCTGGGTATGGGCCTGTGGGTTTCATGCAGGACACAGTGGTAGAGCCTCCTTTCACGCATGGCATGGGAGGATTGCAGGCTTTCTAAACTCTAAAAAAGCAAGAAGTCTGAGAATTAGATTTAGGGTTACGATTATGGTTAGAGTTAAGGATGAAGTTTAGTGTTAGGGTGAGGGCTTAGGATTAGGGATTAGGGTTAGGGTTAAAGGTTACTCTTAGGATTAACGGTTACACTTTGGTTTAGGGTTGAGGTTTACGGTTAGGGTTAAGATGAGGGGTCAGGGTTTGGTACAGGGTTAGGGTTAAGTGTTAGGTTTAGGGTTGAAGATTAGGATTAGGGTTAGGATTAAAGGTTAGCGTGAGAGTTAACGCTTAGCGTTAAGGTTATGAGTTAGGGGTTAGGGTTAGGGTTAGGGTTAGTTTTAGGGTTAGAGTTATGTGCTATGGTTTGTGTTAGAGGTCAGGGTTAGGTTTACTGGTCACGGTTAGGGTTACGTTTAGGGGGTAGCATTAGGGTTAGGGTTAGGGTTAGGGTTAAGTGATAGGATTAGGGTTAAGTGTTGGGCTTAGCGTTAGGGTTTATTGTTAAGGTTAGCATTAAGGATTAGGGTTAGGGTCAGGGTTAAATGCTTGGGTGCGGGTGATGGTTAGGGTCAGGGTTAAGGTTCACGGATAGGGTTAGTGTTAAGGGTTACGGGAAGGTTTAGGGTTCAGGGTTAGTGTTTGCATTATGGCTTAAGGTTAAGATTAGGCGGTAGGTTAGATTTAGGGTTAGATCTAGGCGTTAGGGTAAGGGCTAGCGTTAGGGTTAAGAGATAGGGTTAGGTTGAATGCTTAGGATTAGGGTTAGGGTTTGGGGTTAAAGTAAGTGTTAGGGGTTAGGTTTAAGGATCAAAGGTTAGGGTTATTTTTAGCTGTAGTGTTAGGGTTAGGGATAAGGAATCCCATAAGCATTAAGGGTCTTCCTTACTGAAGAGTTAAGGGTTAGACTTAGAGTTAAAGGTTAAGGTTAGGGTCAGTGTTAAGATTTAGGGTGAGGGTTAACGGTTAGGGTAAAGGTTAAGCGTTAGGGTTAGGGATTAGTGATTAGGGTTTTTGGTTAGTGTTAGGGTTAGCGGTTAGGAGTTAGTGTTTTATGAAGGGGTATGTTTAGAATTGGGACTGGGGTTAGAGTTAGGGTGAGGTATAGGGGTTAGGTTTAGGGGTTAGTTTTAGGGTAAAAGGATAGGATTAGGGTTACGGGTTGGGCTTAGATTTAGGGTTAAAGTTTACTGCTAGGGTTAGGGATAGGTTTCAGGGTTAGCTTTAGGGGTTCTGGTTAGGGTTAGGTGTGAGGTTAGTGTCAGGGTTAGGTCTAGACGTGAGGGTAAGGTTTAGGGTTAGCTTCAAGAGCTAGCGTTAGGTTTATTGGTTACGATTAGGATTAAGGTTGAGGGTTAGGGTAAGGCTTAGGGGTTAGGGTGCAGGGTTAGGGTCAAAGGTTAGGGTTTTTGTTAGGCATAGCGTTGGGGTTAGAAGTAAGGGTTACTGTCAGTGTTAGGGTTGTCGGTAGGGTTACGGGTAGGGTTAGCGGATTAGAATTAGGGTTAGGGATTAGGTGTCACAGTGATGACTAGGAGACAGCGTTAGAATTATGGGATAGGGGTTGTTCTCAGGAAATGGGTTATGCATTAACGTTAGGATAAGTGTTTAAAGTTAGGCGCACGGTGAGGTTTACGTGTTAAGGGGAGAAATAGGAACAGGGTTGGGTGTTACGTTCAGGGTTAGGGTTATCTGTTAAAGGTACTGTTTATGCTTAGCGCACGGGCCCTGTATGCATTAGGCGGGCGGGGGGAGTTTAGGGGGCTGGGATTGTACCCGGGAACCCACTCTATCATACTCTGGGTATGGGCCCGTGGGTTTCATGCAGGACACAGTGGTAGAGCCTCCTTTCACGCATGGCATGGGAGGATTGCAGGCTTTCTAAACTCTAAGAAAGCAAGAAGTCTGAGAATTAGATTTAGGGTTAGGATTATGGTTAGGGTTAAGGATGAAGTTTAGTGTTAGTGTGAGGGCTTATTGTTAGGGATTAGGGTTAGGGTTAAAGGTTACTCTTAGGTTTAAGGGTTACACTTTGGTTTAGAGTTGAGGTTTACGGTTAGGGTTAAGATGAGGGGTTAGGGTTAGGTACAGGCTTAGGGTTAAGTGTTAGCTTTAGGGTTGAAGATTAGGATTAGGGTTAGGATTAAAGGTTAGCATGAGAGTTAACGCTTAGGGTTAAGGTTAAGAGTTAGGGGTTAGGGTTAGGGTTAGGGTTAGTTTTAGGGTTAGAGTTATGTGCTATGGTTTGTGTTAGAGGTTAGGGTTAGGTTTACTGGTGATGGTGATGGTTACGTTTAGGGGTTAGCATTATTGTTAGGGTTAGGGTTAAGGCATAGGTTTAGGGCTAAGTGTTGCGCTTAGGGTTAGGGTTTAGTGTTAGGGTTATCATTAAGGATTAGGGTTAGGATCAGGGTTAAATGCTTTGGTGCGCGTAATGGTTAGGGTCAGGGTTAAGATTCACGGAGAGGGTTAGTGTTAAGGCTTACGGGTAGGTTTAGGGTTCAGGGTTAGAGTTAGCATTAGGGCTTAAGGTTAGGATTAGGCGGTAGGTTAGATTTAGGGTTAGATCTAGGCGTTAGGGTAAGGGCTAGCGTTAGGGTTAAGAGATAGGGTTAGGTTTAATTCTTAGGGTTAGGGTTAGGGTTAGCGGTTAGGGTTAGGGTTAGGGGTTAGGGTTAGGGGTTGGGCTTGGGGTTGGCGTTGAGGTTAGGGTTAGGGTTAGGGTTAGGGGTTAGGGTTAGGGTTAGGGCTAGGGCTAGGGGTAGGGTTAGGGGTTAGGGTTAGGGGTTAGGGTTAGGGTTAGAGCTAGGGCTAGGGGTAGGCTTAGGGTTTAGGGTTAGGGGTTAGGGTTAGGGGTTAGGGTTAGGGTTAGGGTTAGTTTTAGGGTTAGGGTTAGGGTTAGGGTTAGGGCTAGGGCTAGGATTAGGGGTTAGGGTTAGGGCTTAGGGTTATGGTTGGGGTTAGGGGTTAGGGTTAGGGTTAGGGGTTAGGGTTAGGGTTAGGGGTTAGGGTTAGGTTTAAGGGTTAGGGTTAGGGGTTAGGGTTAGGGTTAGTGTTAAAGGTTAGGGTTAGGGTTAGGGTTAAGGGTTAGGGGTAGCGGTAGGGTTAGGGGGTAGGGGTTGGGTGTAGGGTTAGGGTTTGGGGTTAGTGTTAGGGTTAGGTGTTAGGGGTTAGGGTTAGGGTTAGGGGCTAGGGTTAGGGTTAGGGCTAGGGCTAGGAGTAGTGTTAGGGTTAGGGGTTAGGGTTAGGGGTTAGGGTTAGGTTTAGGGTTAGTTTTAGGGTTAGAGTTATGTGCTATGATTTGTGATAGAGGTTAGGGTTAGGTTTACTGGTGACGGTTAGGGTTACGTTTAGGGGTTAGCATTAGTGTTAGGGTTAGGGTTAAGGGATAGAATTAGGGTTAAGTGTTGGGTTAGGGTTAGGGTTTAGTGTTAGGGTAATCATTAAGGATTAGGGTTAGGGTCAGGGTTAAATGCTTGGGTGCGGGTAATGGTTAGGGTCAGGGTTAAGGTTCACGGATAGGGTTAGTGTTAAGGGTTACGGGTAGGTTTAGGGTTCAGGGTTAGTGTTAGCATTAGGGCTTAAGGTTAGGATTAGGCGGTAGGTTAGATTTAGGGTTAGATCTAGGCGTTAGGGTAAGGGCTAGCGTTAGGGTTAAGAGATAGGGTTAGGTTTAATGCTTAGGATTAGGGTTAGGGTTTGGGGTTAAAGTAAGTGTTAGGGGTTAGGTTTAAGGATCCAAGGTTAGGGTTATTTTTAGCTGTAGTGTTAGGGTTAGGGATAAGGGATCCCATTAGCATTAAGGGTCTTCCTTACTGTAGGGTTAAGGGTTAGGCTTAGAGTTAAAGGTTCAGGTTAGGGTCAGTGTTAAGATTTAGGGTGAGGGTTAACGGTTAGGGTAAAGGTTAAGCGTTAGGGTTAGGGATTAGTGATTAGGGTTTTTGGTTACTGTTAGGGTTAGCGGTTAGGAGTTAGTGTTTTATGAAGGGGTATGGTTAGAATTAGGATTGGGGTTAGAGTTAGGGTGAGGTATAGGGGTTAGGTTCAGGGGTTAGTTTTAGGGTAAAAGGATAGGATTAGGGTTACGGGTTGGGCTTAGGTTTAGGGTTAAAGTTTACTGCTAGGGTTAGGGATATGGTTCAGGGTTAGCTTTAGGGGATTTGGTTAGGGTTAGGTGTTAGGTTAGTGTCAGGGTTAGGTCTAGTCGTGAGGGTAAGGTTTAGGGTTAGCTTTAAGAGCTATGTTTAGGTTTAATGGTTAGGATTAGGATTAGGGTTAAGGGTTAGGGTAAGGCTTAGGAGTTGGGTCAAGGGTTAGAGTTTTTGTTAGGCATAGCGATGGTGTTAGAAGTAAGGGTTACTGTCAGTGTTAGGGTTGTAGGTAGGGTTACGGTTAGGGTTAGCGGTTTAGAATTAGGGTTAGGGATTAGGTGTCACAGTGATGACTAGGATAGAGGGTTAGAATTATGGGATAGGGGTTGTTCTCAGGAAATGGGTTATGCATTAACGTTAGGATAAGAGGTTAAAGTTAGGCGCACGGTGAGGTTTACGTGTTAAGGGGAGAAATAGGAACAGGGTTGGGTGTTATGTTCAGGGTTAGGGTTATCTGTTAAAGGTATTGTTTATGCTTAGCGCACGGGCCCTGTCAGCATTAGGCGGGCGGGGGGAGTTTAGGGGGCTGGGATTGTACCCGGGAACCCATTCTATCATACTCTGGGTATGGGCCCATGGTTTTCATGCAGGACACAGTGGTAGAGCCTCCTTTCACGCATGGCATGGGAGGATGGCAGGCTTTCTAAACTCTAAAAAGCAAGAAGTCTGAGAATTAGGTTTAGGGTTAGGATTCTGGTTAGGGTTAAGGATGAAGTTTAGTGTTAGGGTGAGGTCTTAGGGTTAGGGATTAGGGTGAGGGTTAAATGTTACTCTTAGGTTTAACGGTTACACTTTGGTTTAGGGTTGAGGTTTACGGTTAGGGTTAAGATGAGGAGTTAGGGTTTGGTACAGGGTTAGGGTTAAGTGTTAGGTTTAGGGTTGAAGATTAGGATTAGGGTTAGGATTAAAGGTTAGCATGAGAGTTAACGCTTAGGGTTAAGGTTAAGTGTTAGGTTTTAGGGTTAGGGTTAGGGTTAGTTTTAGGGTTAGAGTTATGTGCTATGGTTTGTGTTAGAGGTTAGGATTAGGTTTACTGGTCACGTTTAGGGTTAGGTTTAGGGTTTAGCATTAGGGATAGGGTTAGGGTTAAGGGATAGTATTAGGGTTAAGTGTTGGGCTTAGGTTTAGGGTTTAGTGTTAGGGTTAGCATTAAGGATTAGGGTTAGGGTCAGGGTTAAATGCTTCGGTGCGGGTAATGGTTAGGGTCAGGGTTAAGGTTCACGGATAGGGTTAGTGTTAAGGGTTACGGGTAGGTTTAGGGTTCAGGGTTAGTGTTGGCATTAGGGCTTAAGGTTAGGATTAGGCGGTAGGTTAGATTTAGGGTTAGATCTAGGCGTTAGGGTAAGGGCTAGCGTTAGGGTTAAGAGATAGGTTTCGGCTTAATGCTTGGGATTAGGGTTAGGGTTTGGGGTTAAAGTAAGTGTTAGGGGTTAGGTTTAAGGATCAAAGGTTAGGGTTATTTTTAGCAGTAGTGTTAGGGTTAGGGATAAGGGATCCCATTAGCATTAAGAGTCCTCCTTACTGTAGGGTTAAGGGTTAGGCTTAGAGTTAAAGGTTAATGTTAGGGTCAGTGTTATGATTTAGGGTGAGGGTTAACGGTTAGGGTAAAGGTTAAGCGTTAGGGTTAGGGATTAGTGATTAGGGTTTTTGGTTAGTGTTAGGGTTAGCGGTTAGGAGTTAGTGTTTTATGAAGGGGTATGTTTAGAATTAGGATTCGGGTTAGAGTTAGGGTGAGGTATAGGGGTTAGGTTTAGCGGTTAGTTTTAGGGTAAAAGGATAGGATTAGGGTTACGGGTTGGGCTTAGGTTTAGGGTTAAAGTTTACTGCTTGGGTTAGGGATAGGGTTCAGGGTTAGCTTTAGGGGTTCTGGTTAGTGTTAGGTGTTAGGTTAGTGTCAGGGTTAGGTCTAGTCGTGAGGGTAAGGTTTAGGGTTAGCTTTAAGAGCTAGGGTTAGGTTTAATGGTTAGGATTAGGATTAGGGTTAAGGGTTAGGGTAAGGCTTAGGGGTTAGGGTGAAGGGTTAGGGTCAAGGGTTAGGGTTTTTGTTAGGCATAGCGTTGGGGTTAGAAGTAAGGGTTACTGTCAGTGTCAGGGTTGTAGGTAGGGTTACGGTTAGGGTTAGCGGTTTAGAATTAGGGTTAGGGATTAGGTGTCACAGTGATGACTAGGAGATAGGGTTAGAATTATGGGATAGGGGTTGTTCTCAGGAAATGGGTGATGCATTAACGTTAGGATAAGAGGTTAAAGTTAGGCGCACGGTGAGGTTTACGTGTTAAGGGGAGAAATAGGAACAGGGTTGGGTGTTATGTTCAGGGTTAGGGTTATCTGTTAAAGGTATTGTTTATGCTTAGCGCACGGGCCCTGTCTGCATTAGGCGGGCTGGGGGAGTTTAGGGGCCTGGGATTGTACCCAGGAACCCACTCTATCATACTCTGGGTATGGGCCCGTGGGTTTCATGCAGGACACAGTGGTAGAGCCTCCTTTCACGCATGGCATGGGAGGATTGCAGGCTTTCTAAACTCTAAGAAAGCAAGAAGTCTGAGAATTAGATTTAGGGTTAGGATTCTGGTTAGGGTTAAGGATGAAGTTTAGTGTTAGGGTAAGGGCTTAGGGTTAGGGAAAAGGGATAGGGTTAAAGGTTACTCTTAGGTTTAACGGTTACACTTTGGTTTAGGGTTGAGGTTTACGCTTAGGGTTAAGATAAGGGGTTAGGGGTTGGTCAGGGTTAGGGTTAAATCTTAGCCTTAGGGTTGAAGATTAGGATTAGGGTTAGGATTAAAGGTTAGCGTGAGAGTTAACGCTTAAGGTTAAGGTTAAGAGTTAGGGTTTAGGGTTAGGGTTACGGTTAGGGTTAGTTTTAGGGTTAGATTTACGTGCTATGGTTTGTGTTAGAGGTTAGGCTTAGGTTTACTGGTCACGGTTAGGGTTACGTTTAGGGGGTAGCATTAGGGTTAGGGTTAGGGTTAAGGGATAGGATTACGGTTAAGTCTTGGGCTTAGGGTTAGGGTTTAGTGTTAGGGTTAGCAGTAAGGATTAGGGTTAGGGTCAGGGTTTAATGCTTGGGTGCGGGTAATGGTTAGGGTCAGGGTTTAGGTTCACGGATAGGGTTAGTGTTAAGGGTTACGGGAAGGTTTAGGGTTCAGGGTTAGTGTTAGCATTAGGGCTTAAGGTTAGGATTAGGCGGTACGTTAGATTTAGGGTTAGATCTAGGCGTTAGGGTAAGGGCTAGCGTTAGGGTTAAGAGATAGGTTTAGGTTTAATGCTTAGGATTAAGGTTAGGGTTTGGGGTTAAAGTAAGTGTTAGGGGTTAGGTTTAAGGATCCAAGGTTAGTGTTATTTTTAGCTGTAGTGTTAGTGTTAGGGATAAGGGATACCATTAGCATTAAAGGTCTTCCTTACTGTAGGGTTAAGGGTTAGGCTTAGAGTTAAAGGTTAAGGTTAGGGTCAGTGTTAAGATTTAGGGTGAGGGTTAACGGTTAGGGTAAAGGTTAAGGGTTAGGGTTAGGGATTAGTGATTAGGGTTTTTGGTTAGTGTTAGGGTTAGCGGTTAGGAGTTAGTGTTTTATGAAGGGGTATGGTTAGAATTAGGATTTGGGTTAGAGTTAGGGTGAGGTATAGGGGTTAGGTTTAGGGGTTAGTTTTAGGGTAAAAGGATAGGATTAGGGTTACGGGTTGGGCTTAGGTTTACGGTTAAAGTTTACTGCTAAGGTTAGGGATAGGGTTCAGGGTTAGCTTTAGGGGTTCTGGTTAGGGTTAGGTGTTAGGTTAGTGTCAGGGTTAGGTCTAGTCGTGAGGGTAAGGTTTAGGGTTAGCTTTAAGAGCTAGGGTTAGGTTTAATGGTTAGGATTAGGATTAGGGTTAAGGGTTAGGGTAAGGCTTAGGGGTTAGGGTGAAGGGTTAGGGTCAAGGGTTAGGGTTTTTGTTAGGCATAGCGTTGGGGTTAGAAGTAAGGGTTACTGTCAGTGTTAGGGTTGTAGGTAGGGTTACGGTTAGGGTTAGCGGTTTAGAATTAGGGTTAGGGATTAGGTGTCACAGTGAAGACTAGGAGATAGGGTTAGAATTATGGGATAGGGGTTGTTCTCAGGAAATGGGTTATGCATTAACGTTAGGATAAGAGGTTAAAGTTAGGCGCACGGTGAGGTTTACGTGTTAAGGGAAGAAATAGGAACAGGGTTGGGTGTTATGTTCAGGGTTAGGGTTATCTGTTAAAGGTATTGTTTATGCTTAGCGCACGGGCCCTGTCTGCATTAGGCGGGCGGGGAGAGTTTAGGTGGCTGGGATTGTACCCGGGAACCCACTCTATCATACTCTGGGTATGGGCCCGTGGGTTTCATGCAGGACACAGTGGTAGAGCCTCCTTTCACGCATGGCATGGGAGGATTGCAGGCTTTCTAAACTCTAAGAAAGCAAGAAGTCTGAGAATTAGATTTAGGGTTAGGATTATGGTTAGGGTTAAGGATGAAGTTTAGTGTTAGGGTGAGGGCTTAGGGTTAGGGATTAGGGATAGGGTTAAAGGTTACTCTTAGGTTTAACGGTTACACTTTGGTTTAGGGTTGAGGTTTACGCTTAGGGTTAAGATGAGGGGTTAGGGTTTGGTCAGGGTTAGGGTTAAATGTTAGGTTTAGGGTTGAAGATTAGGATTAGGGTTAGGATTTAAGGTTAGCGTGAGAGTTAACGCTTAGGGTTAAGGTTAAGAGTTAGGGTTTAGGGTTACGGTTAGGGTTAGCTATAGGGTTAGAGTTATGTGCTATGGTTTGTGTTAGAGGTTAGGGTTAGGTTTACTGGTCACGTTTAGGGTTACGTTTAGGGGTTAGCATTAGGGTTAGGGTTAGGGTTAGGGTTAAGGGATAGGATTAGGGTTAAGTGTTGGGCTTAGGTTTAGGGTTTAGTGTTAGGGTTAGCATTAAGGATTAGGGTTAGGGTCAGGGTTAAATGCTTGGGAGCGGTAATGGTTAGGGTCAGGGTTTAGGTTCACGGATAGGGTTAGTGTTAAGGGTTACGGGTAGGTTTAGGGTTCAGGGTTAGTGTTAGCACTAGGGCTTAAGGTTAGGATTTGGCGGTAGGTTAGATTTAGGGTTAGATCTAGGCGTTAGGGTAAGGGCTAGCGTTAGGGTTAAGAGATAGGGTTAGGTTTAATGCTTAGGATTAGGGTTAGGGTTTGGGGTTAAGGTAAGTGTTAGGGGTTTGGTTTAAGGATCAAAGGTTAGGATTATTTTAAGCTGTAGTTTTAGGGTTAGGGATAAGGGATCCCATTAGCATTAAGGGTCTTCCTTACTGTAGGGTTAAGGGTTAGCCTTAGAGTTAAAGGTTAAGGTTAGGGTCAGTGTTAAGATTTAGGGTGAGGGTTAACGGTTAGGGTTAAGGTTAAGCGTTAGGGTTAGGGATTAGTGATTAGGGTTTTTGGTTAGTGTTAGGGTTAGCGGTTAGGAGTTAGTGTTTTATGAAGGGGTATGGTTAGAATTAGGATTGGGATTAGAGTTAGGGTGAGGTATAGGGGTTAGGTTTAGGGGTTAGTTTTAGGGTAAAAGGATAGGATTAGGGTTACGGGTTGGGCTTAGGTTTAGGGTTAAAGTTTACTGCTAGGGTTAGGGATAGGGTTCAGGGTTAGCTTTAGGGGTTCTGGTTAGGGTTAGGTGTTAGGTTAGTGTCAGGGTTAGGTCTAGTCGTGAGGGTAAGGTTTAGGTTTAGCTTCAAGAGCTAGGGTCAGGTTTAATGGTTAGGATTAGGATTAAGGTTAGGGTTAGGGTAAGGCTTAGGGGTTAGGGTGAAGTGTTAGGGTGAAGGGTTAGGGTTTTTGTTAGGCATAGCTTTGGGTTTAGAAGTAAGGGTTACTGTCAGTGTTAGGGTTGTAAGTAGTGTTACGGTTAGGGTTAGCGGTTTAGAATTAGGGTTAGGGATTAGGTGTCACAGTGATGACTAGGAGATAGGGTTAGAATTATGGGATAGGGGTTGTTCTCAGGAAATGGGTTATGCCTTAACGTTAGGATAAGAGGTTAAAGTTAGGCGCACGGTGAGGTTTACGTGTTAAGGGGAGAAATAGGAACAGGGTTGGGTGTTATGTTCAGGGTTAGGTTTATCTGGTAAAGGTATTGTTTATACTTAGCGCACGGGCCCTGTCTGCATTAGGCGGGCGGGGGGAGCTTAGGGGGCTGGGATTGTACCCGGGAACCCACTCTATCATACTCTGGGTATGGCCCCGTGGGTTTCATGCAGGACACAGTGGTAGAGCCTCCTTTCACGCATGGCATGGGAGGATTGCAGGCTTTCTAAACTCTAAGAAAGCAAGAAGTCTGAGAATTAGATTTAGGGTTAGGATTATGGTTAGGGTTAAGGATGAAGTTTAGAGTTAGGGTGAGTGCTTAGGGTTAGGGATTAGGGTTAGGGTTAAAGGTTACTCTTAGGTTTAACGGGTACACTTTGGTATAGGGTTGAGGTTACGGTTAGGGGTAAGATGAGGGTTTAGGGTTTGGTACAGGGTTAGGGTTAAGTGTTAGGTTTAGGGTTGAAGATTAGGATTAGGGTTAGGATTAAAGGATAGCGTGAGAGTTAATGCTTAGGTTTAAGGTTAAGAGTTGGGGTTATGGGTTAGGGTTAGGGTTAGTTTTAGGGTTAGAGTTATGTGCTATGGTTTGTGTTAGAGGTTAGGGGTAGGTTTACAGGTCACGGTTAGGGTTACGGTTAGGGGTTAGCATTAGGGTTAGGGTTAGGGTTAAGGGATAGGATTAGGGTTAAGTGTTGGGCTTAGCATTGGGGTTTAGTTTTAGGGTTAGCATTAAGGATTAGCGTTACGGTCAGGGTTAAGTGCTTGGGTGCGGGTAATGGTTAGGGTCAGGGTTAAGGTTCACGGATAGGGTTAGTGTTAAGGGTTACGGGTAGGTTTAGGGTTCAGGGTTAGTGTTAGCATTAGAGCTTAAGGTTAGGATTAGGTGGTAGGTTAGATTTAGGGTTAGATCTAGGCGTTAGGGTAAGGGCTAGCGTTAGCGTTAAGAGATAGGGTTAGGTTTATTGCTTAGGAGTAGGGTCAGGGTTTGGGGTTAAAGTAAGTGTTAGGGGTAGGTTAAGGATCCAAGGTTAGGGTTATTTTTAGCTGTAGTGTTAGGGTTAGGGATAAGGGATCCCATTAGCATTAAGGGTCTTCCATACTGTAGGGTTAAGGGTTAGGCTTAAAGTTAAAGTTTAAGATTTAGGGTGAGGGTTAACGGTTAGGGTAAAGGTTAAGCGTTAGTGTTAGGGATTAGTGATTAGGGTTTTTGGTTAGTGTTAGGGTTAGCGGTTAGGAGTTAGTGTTTTATGAAGGAGTATGGTTAGATTTAGGATTGGGTTTAGAGTTAGGGTGAGGTATAGGGGTTACGTTTAGGGGTTAGTTTTAGGGTAAAAGGATAGGATTAGGGTTACGGGTTGGGCTTAGGTTTAGGGTTAAACTATACTGCTAGGGTTAGGTATAGGGTTCAGGGTTAGCTTTAGGGGTTCTGGTTAGGGTTAGTGTTAGGTTAGTGTCTGGGTTAGGTCTAGTCGTGAGGGTAAGGTTTAGGGTTAGCTTTAAGAGCTAGGGTTAGGTTTAATGGTTAGGATTAGGATTAGGGTTAAGGGTTAGGGTAAGGCTTAGGGGTTAGGGGGAAGTGTTAGGGTCAAGGGTTAGGGTTTTTGTTAGGCATAGCGTTGGGGTTAGTAGTAAGGTTTACTGTCAGTGTTAGGGTTGTAGGTAGGGTTACGGTTAGGGTTAGCGGTTTAGAATTAGGGTTAGGGATTAGGTGTCACAGTGATGACTAGGAGATAGGGTTAGAATTATGGGATAGGGGTTGTTCTCAGGAAATGGGTTATGCATTAACGTTAGGATAAGAGGTTATAGTGAGGCGCACGGTGAGGTTTACGTGTTAAGGGGAGAAATAGGAACAGGGTTGGGTGTTATGTTCAGGGTTAGGGTAATCTGTTAAAGGTATTGTTAATGCTTAGCGCACGGGCCCTGTCTGCATTAGTCGGGCGGGGGGAGTTTAGGGGGCTGGGATTGTACCTGGGAACCCACTCTATCATACTCTGAGTATAGTCCCATGGGTTTCATGCAGGACACAGTGGTAGAGCCTCCTTTCACGCATGGCATGGGAGGATTGCAGGCTTTCTATACTCTAAGAAAGCAAGAAGTCTGAGAATTAGATTTAGGGTTAGGATTATGGTTAGTGTTAAGGATGAAGTTTAGTGTTAGGGTGAGGGCTTAGGGTTAGGGATTAGGGTTAGGGTTAAAGGTTACTCTTAGGATTAACGGTTACACTTTGGTTTAGGGTTGAGGTTTACGGTTAGGGTTAAGATGAGGGGTCAGGGTTTGGTACAGGGTTAGGGTTAAGTGTTAGGTTTAGGGTTGAAGATTAGGATTAGGGTTAGGATTAAAGGTTAGCGTGAGAGTTAACGCTTAGCGTTAAGGTTATGAGTTAGGGGTTAGGGTTAGGGTTAGGGTTAGTTTGAGGGTTAGAGTTATGTGCTATGGTTTGTGTTAGAGGTTAGGGTTAGGTTTACTGGTCACGGTTACTGTTACGTTTAGGGGGTAGCATTAGGGTTAGTGTTAGGGTTAAGGGATAGGATTAGGGATAAGTTGGGCTTAGGGTTAGGGTTTAGTGTTAGGTTTATCATTAAGGATTAGGGTTAGGGTCAGGGTTAAATGCTTGGGTGCGGGTAATGGTTAGGGTCAGGGTTTAGGTTCACGGATAGGGTTAGTGTTAAGGGTTACGGGTAGGTTTAGGGTTCAGGGTTAGTGTTAGCATTAGGGCTTAAGGTTAGGATTAGGCGGTAGGTTAGATTTAGGGTTAGATCTAGGCGTTAGGGTAAGGGCTAACGTTAGGGTTAAGAGATAGGGTTAGGTTTAATGCTTAGGATTAGGGTTAGGGTTTGGGGTTAAAGTAAGTGTTAGGGGTTAGGTTTAAGGATCCAATGTTAAGGTTATTTTTAGCTGTAGTGTTAGGGTTAGGGATAAGGGATCCCATTAGCATTAAGGGTCTTCCTTACTGTAGGGTTAAGGGTTAGGCTTAGAGTTAAAGGTTAAGGTTAAGGTCTGTGTTAAGATTTAGGGTGAGGGTTAACGGTTAGGGTAAAGGTTAAGCGTTAGGGTTAGGAATTATTGATTAGGGTTTTTGGTTAGTGTTAGGGTTAGCTGTTAGGAGTTAGTGTTTTATGAAGGGGTATGGTTAGAATTACGATTGGGGTTAGAGTTAGGGTGAGGTACAGGGGTTAAGTTTAGGGGTTAGTTTTAGGGTAAAAGGATAGGATTAGGGTTACGGGTTGGGCTTAGGTTTAGGGTTAAAGTTTACTGCTAGTGTTAGGGATAGGGTTCAGGGTTAGCTTTATAGGTTGTGGTTAGGCTTAGGTGTTAGCTTAGTGTCAGGGTTAGGTCTAGTCGTGAGGGTAAGGTTTAGGGTTAGCTTTAAGAGCTAGGGTTAGGTTTAATGGTTAGGATTAGGATTAGGGTTAAGGGTTAGGGTAAGGCTTAGGGGTTAGGGTGAAGGGTTAGGGTCAAGGGTTAGAGTTTTTGTTAGACATATCGTTGGGTTTAGAAGTAAGGGTTACTGTCAGTGTTAGGGTTGTAGGTAGGGTTACGGTTAGGGTTAGCGGTTTAGAATTAGGGTTAGGGATTAGGTGTCACAGTGATGACTAGGAGATAGGGTTAGAATTATGGGATAGGGGTTGTTCTCAGGAAATGGGTTATGCATTCACGTTAGGATAAGAGGTTAAAGTTAGGCGCACGGTGAGGTTTACGTGTTAAGGGGAGAAATAGGAACAGGGTTGGGTGTTATGTTCAGGGTTAGGGTTATCTGGTAAAGGTATTGTTTATGCTTAGCGCACGGGCCCTGTCTGCATTAGGCGGGCGGGGGGAGTTTAGGGGGCTGGGATTGTACCCGGGAACCCACTCTATCATACTCTGGGTATGGGCCCGTGGGTTTCATGCAGGACACAGTGGTAGAGCCTCCTTTCACGCATGGCATGGGAGGATTGCAGGCTTTCTAAACTCTAAGAAAGCAAGAAGTCTGAGAATTAGATTTAGGGTTAGGATTATGGTTAGGGTTAAGGATGAAGTTTAGTGTTAGGGTGAGGGCTTAGGGTTAGGGATTAGGGATAGGGTTAAAGGTTACTCTTAGGTTTAACGGTTACACTTTGGTTTAGGGTTGAGGTTTACGCTTAGGGTTAAGATGAGGGGTTAGGGTTTGGTCAGGGTTAGGGTTAAATGTTAGGTTTAGGGTTGAAGATTAGGATTAGGGTTAGGATTTAAGGTTAGCGTGAGAGTTAACGCTTAGGGTTAAGGTTAAGAGTTAGGGTTTAGGGTTACGGTTAGGGTTAGCTATAGGGTTAGAGTTATGTGCTATGGTTTGTGTTAGAGGTTAGGGTTAGGTTTACTGGTCACGTTTAGGGTTACGTTTAGGGGTTAGCATTAGGGTTAGGGTTAGGGTTAGGGTTAAGGGATAGGATTAGGGTTAAGTGTTGGGCTTAGGTTTAGGGTTTAGTGTTAGGGTTAGCATTAAGGATTAGGGTTAGGGTCAGGGTTAAATGCTTGGGTGCGGTAATGGTTAGGGTCAGGGTTAAGGTTCACGGATAGGGTTAGTGTTAAGGGTTACGGGTAGGTTTAGGGTTCAGGGTTAGTGTTAGCACTAGGGCTTAAGGTTAGGATTAGGCGGTAGGTTAGATTTAGGGTTAGATCTAGGCGTTAGGGTAAGGGCTAGCGTTAGGGTTAAGAGATAGGGTTAGGTTTAATGCTTAGGATTAGGGTTAGGGTTTGGGGTTAAGGTAAGTGTTAGGGGTTTGGTTTAAGGATCAAAGGTTAGGATTATTTTAAGCTGTAGTTTTTGGGTTAGGGATAAGGGATCCCATTAGCATTAAGGGTCTTCCTTACTGTAGGGTTAAGGGTTAGCCTTAGAGTTAAAGGTTAAGGTTAGGGTCAGTGTTAAGATTTAGGGTGAGGGTTAACCGTTAGGGTAAAGGTTAAGCGTTAGGGTTAGGGATTAGTGATTAGGGTTTTTGGTTAGTGTTAGGGTTAGCGGTTAGGAGTTAGTGTTTTATGAAGGGGTATGGTTAGAATTAGGATTGGGATTAGAGTTAGGGTGAGGTATAGGGGTTAGGTTTAGGGGTTAGTTTTAGGGTAAAAGGATAGGATTAGGGTTACGGGTTGGGCTTAGGTTTAGGGTTAAAGTTTACTACTAGGGTTAGGGATAGGTTTCAGGGTTAGCTTTAGGGGTTCTGGTTAGGGTTAGGTGTTAGGTTAGTGTCAGGGTTAGGTCTAGTCGTGAGGGTAAGGTTTAGGTTTAGCTTTAAGAGCTAGGGTCAGGTTTAATGGTTTGGATTAGGATTAAGGTTAGGGTTAGGGTAAGGCTTAGGGGTTAGGGTGAAGTGTTAGGGTGAAGGGTTAGGGTTTTTGTTAGGCATAGCTTTGGGTTTAGAAGTAAGGGTTACTGTCAGTGTTAGGGTTGTAAGTAGTGTTACGGTTAGGGTTAGCGGTTTAGAATTAGGGTTAGGGATTAGGTGTCACAGTGATGACTAGGAGATAGGGTTAGAATTATGGGATAGGGGTTGTTCTCAGGAAATGGGTTATGCATTAACGTTAGGATAAGAGGTTAAAGTTAGGCGCACGGTGAGGTTTACGTGTTAAGGGGAGAAATAGGAACAGGGTTGGGTGTTATGTTCAGGGTTAGGGTTATCTGGTAAAGGTATTGTTTATGCTTAGCGCACGGGCCCTGTCTGCATTAGGCGGGCGGGGGGAGTTTAGGGGGCTGGGATTGTACCCGGGAACCCACTCTATCATACTCTGGGTATGGGCCCGTGGGTTTCATGCAGGACACAGTGGTAGAGCCTCCTTTCACGCATGGCATGGGAGGATTGCAGGCTTTATAAACTCTAAGAAAGCAAGAAGTCTGAGAATTAGATTTAGGGTTAGGATTATGGTTAGGGTTAAGGATGAAGTTTAGAGTTAGGGTGAGTGCTTAGGGTTAGGGATTAGGGTTAGGGTTAAAGGTTACTCTTAGGTTTAACGGGTACACTTTGGTATAGGGTTGAGGTTACGGTTAGGGGTAAGATGAGGGTTTAGGGTTTGGTACAGGGTTAGGGTTAAGTGTTAGGTTTAGGGTTGAAGATTAGGATTAGGGTTAGGATTAAAGGATAGCGTGAGAGTTAATGCTTAGGTTTAAGGTTAAGAGTTGGGGTTATGGGTTAGGGTTAGGGTTAGTTTTAGGGTTAGAGTTATGTGCTATGGTTTGTGTTAGAGGTTAGGGGTAGGTTTACAGGTCACGGTTAGGGTTACGGTTAGGGGTTAGCATTAGGGTTAGGGTTAGGGTTAAGGGATAGGATTAGGGTTAAGTGTTGGGCTTAGCATTGGGGTTTAGTTTTAGGGTTAGCATTAAGGATTAGCGTTACGGTCAGGGTTAAGTGCTTGGGTGCGGGTAATGGTTAGGGTCAGGGTTAAGGTTCACGGATAGGGTTAGTGTTAAGGGTTACGGGTAGGTTTAGGGTTCAGGGTTAGTGTTAGCATTAGAGCTTAAGGTTAGGATTAGGTGGTAGGTTAGATTTAGGGTTAGATCTAGGCGTTAGGGTAAGGGCTAGCGTTAGCGTTAAGAGATAGGGTTAGGTTTATTGCTTAGGAGTAGGGTCAGGGTTTGGGGTTAAAGTAAGTGTTAGGGGTAGGTTTAAGGATCCAAGGTTAGGGTTATTTTTAGCTGTAGTGTTAGGGTTAGGGATAAGGGATCCCATTAGCATTAAGGGTCTTCCATACTGTAGGGTTAAGGGTTAGGCTTAAAGTTAAAGTTTAAGATTTAGGGTGAGGGTTAAAGGTTAGGGTAAAGGTTAAGCGTTAGTGCTAGGGATTAGTGATTAGGGTTTTTGGTTAGTGTTAGGGTTAGCGGTTAGGAGTTAGTGTTTTATGAAGGAGTATGGTTAGATTTAGGATTGGGTTTAGAGTTAGGGTGAGGTATAGGGGTTACGTTTAGGGGTTAGTTTTAGGGTAAAAGGATAGGATTAGGGTTACGGGTTGGGCTTAGGTTTAGGGTTAAAGTATACTGCTAGGGTTAGGTATAGGGTTCAGGGTTAGCTTTAGGGGTTCTGGTTAGGGTTAGTGTTAGGTTAGTGTCTGGGTTAGGTCTAGTCGTGAGGGTAAGGTTTAGGGTTAGCTTTAAGAGCTAGGGTTAGGTTTAATGGTTAGGATTAGGATTAGGGTTAAGGGTTAGGGTAAGGCTTAGGGGTTAGGGGGAAGCTGTTAGGGTCAAGGGTTAGGGTTTTTGTTAGGCATAGCGTTGGGGTTAGTAGTAAGGTTTACAGTCAGTGTTAGGGTTGTAGGTAGGGTTACGGTTAGGGTTAGCAGTTTAGAATTAGGGTTAGGGATTAGGTGTCACAGTGATGACTAGGAGATAGGGTTAGAATTATGGGATAGGGGTTGTTCTCAGGAAATGGGTTATGCATTCACGTTAGGATAAGAGGTTAAAGTTAGGCGCACGGTGAGGTTTACGTGTTAAGGGGAGAAATAAAAACAGGGTTGGGTGTTATGTTCAGGGTTAGGGTTATCTGGTAAAGGTATTGTTTATGCTTAGCGCACGGGCCCTGTCTGCATTAGGCGGGCGGGGGGAGTTTAGGGGGCTGGGATTGTACCCGGGAACCCACTCTATCATACTCTGGGTATGGGCCTGTGGGTTTCATGCAGGACACAGTGGTAGAGCCTCCTTTCACGCATGGCATGGGAGGATTGCAGGCTTTCTAAACTCTAAAAAAGCAAGAAGTCTGAGAATTAGATTTAGGGTTACGATTATGGTTAGAGTTAAGGATGAAGTTTAGTGTTAGGGTGAGGGCTTAGGATTAGGGATTAGGGTTAGGGTTAAAGGTTACTCTTAGGATTAACGGTTACACTTTGGTTTAGGGTTGAGGTTTACGGTTAGGGTTAAGATGAGGGGTCAGGGTTTGGTACAGGGTTAGGGTTAAGTGTTAGGTTTAGGGTTGAAGATTAGGATTAGGGTTAGGATTAAAGGTTAGCGTGAGAGTTAACGCTTAGCGTTAAGGTTATGAGTTAGGGGTTAGGGTTAGGGTTAGGGTTAGTTTTAGGGTTAGAGTTATGTGCTATGGTTTGTGTTAGAGGTCAGGGTTAGGTTTACTGGTCACGGTTAGGGTTACGTTTAGGGGGTAGCATTAGGGTTAGGGTTAGGGTTAGGGTTAAGTGATAGGATTAGGGTTAAGTGTTGGGCTTAGCGTTAGGGTTTATTGTTAAGGTTAGCATTAAGGATTAGGGTTAGGGTCAGGGTTAAATGCTTGGGTGCGGGTGATGGTTAGGGTCAGGGTTAAGGTTCACGGATAGGGTTAGTGTTAAGGGTTACGGGAAGGTTTAGGGTTCAGGGTTAGTGTTTGCATTATGGCTTAAGGTTAAGATTAGGCGGTAGGTTAGATTTAGGGTTAGATCTAGGCGTTAGGGTAAGGGCTAGCGTTAGGGTTAAGAGATAGGGTTAGGTTGAATGCTTAGGATTAGGGTTAGGGTTTGGGGTTAAAGTAAGTGTTAGGGGTTAGGTTTAAGGATCAAAGGTTAGGGTTATTTTTAGCTGTAGTGTTAGGGTTAGGGATAAGGAATCCCATAAGCATTAAGGGTCTTCCTTACTGAAGAGTTAAGGGTTAGACTTAGAGTTAAAGGTTAAGGTTAGGGTCAGTGTTAAGATTTAGGGTGAGGGTTAACGGTTAGGGTAAAGGTTAAGCGTTAGGGTAGGGATTAGTGATTAGGGTTTTTGGTTAGTGTTAGGGTTAGCGGTTAGGAGTTAGTGTTTTATGAAGGGGTATGTTTAGAATTGGGACTGGGGTTAGAGTTAGGGTGAGGTATAGGGGTTAGGTTTAGGGGTTAGTTTTAGGGTAAAAGGATAGGATTAGGGTTACGGGTTGGGCTTAGATTTAGGGTTAAAGTTTACTGCTAGGGTTAGGGATAGGTTTCAGGGTTAGCTTTAGGGGTTCTGGTTAGGGTTAGGTGTGAGGTTAGTGTCAGGGTTAGGTCTAGACGTGAGGGTAAGGTTTAGGGTTAGCTTCAAGAGCTAGCGTTAGGTTTATTGGTTACGATTAGGATTAAGGTTGAGGGTTAGGGTAAGGCTTAGGGGTTAGGGTGCAGGGTTAGGGTCAAAGGTTAGGGTTTTTGTTAGGCATAGCGTTGGGGTTAGAAGTAAGGGTTACTGTCAGTGTTAGGGTTGTCGGTAGGGTTACGGGTAGGGTTAGCGGATTAGAATTAGGGTTAGGGATTAGGTGTCACAGTGATGACTAGGAGACAGCGTTAGAATTATGGGATAGGGGTTGTTCTCAGGAAATGGGTTATGCATTAACGTTAGGATAAGTGTTTAAAGTTAGGCGCACGGTGAGGTTTACGTGTTAAGGGGAGAAATAGGAACAGGGTTGGGTGTTACGTTCAGGGTTAGGGTTATCTGTTAAAGGTACTGTTTATGCTTAGCGCACGGGCCCTGTATGCATTAGGCGGGCGGGGGGAGTTTAGGGGGCTGGGATTGTACCCGGGAACCCACTCTATCATACTCTGGGTATGGGCCCGTGGGTTTCATGCAGGACACAGTGGTAGAGCCTCCTTTCACGCATGGCATGGGAGGATTGCAGGCTTTCTAAACTCTAAGAAAGCAAGAAGTCTGAGAATTAGATTTAGGGTTAGGATTATGGTTAGGGTTAAGGATGAAGTTTAGTGTTAGTGTGAGGGCTTATTGTTAGGGATTAGGGTTAGGGTTAAAGGTTACTCTTAGGTTTAAGGGTTACACTTTGGTTTAGAGTTGAGGTTTACGGTTAGGGTTAAGATGAGGGGTTAGGGTTAGGTACAGGCTTAGGGTTAAGTGTTAGCTTTAGGGTTGAAGATTAGGATTAGGGTTAGGATTAAAGGTTAGCATGAGAGTTAACGCTTAGGGTTAAGGTTAAGAGTTAGGGGTTAGGGTTAGGGTTAGGGTTAGTTTTAGGGTTAGAGTTATGTGCTATGGTTTGTGTTAGAGGTTAGGGTTAGGTTTACTGGTGATGGTGATGGTTACGTTTAGGGGTTAGCATTATTGTTAGGGTTAGGGTTAAGGCATAGGTTTAGGGCTAAGTGTTGCGCTTAGGGTTAGGGTTTAGTGTTAGGGTTATCATTAAGGATTAGGGTTAGGATCAGGGTTAAATGCTTTGGTGCGCGTAATGGTTAGGGTCAGGGTTAAGATTCACGGAGAGGGTTAGTGTTAAGGCTTACGGGTAGGTTTAGGGTTCAGGGTTAGAGTTAGCATTAGGGCTTAAGGTTAGGATTAGGCGGTAGGTTAGATTTAGGGTTAGATCTAGGCGTTAGGGTAAGGGCTAGCGTTAGGGTTAAGAGATAGGGTTAGGTTTAATTCTTAGGGTTAGGGTTAGGGTTAGCGGTTAGGGTTAGGGTTAGGGGTTAGGGTTAGGGGTTGGGCTTGGGGTTGGCGTTGAGGTTAGGGTTAGGGTTAGGGTTAGGGGTTAGGGTTAGGGTTAGGGCTAGGGCTAGGGGTAGGGTTAGGGGTTAGGGTTAGGGGTTAGGGTTAGGGTTAGAGCTAGGGCTAGGGGTAGGCTTAGGGTTTAGGGTTAGGGGTTAGGGTTAGGGGTTAGGGTTAGGGTTAGGGTTAGTTTTAGGGTTAGGGTTAGGGTTAGGGTTAGGGCTAGGGCTAGGATTAGGGGTTAGGGTTAGGGCTTAGGGTTATGGTTGGGGTTAGGGGTTAGGGTTAGGGTTAGGGGTTAGGGTTAGGGTTAGGGGTTAGGGTTAGGTTTAAGGGTTAGGGTTAGGGGTTAGGGTTAGGGTTAGTGTTAAAGGTTAGGGTTAGGGTTAGGGTTAAGGGTTAGGGGTAGCGGTAGGGTTAGGGGGTAGGGGTTGGGTGTAGGGTTAGGGTTTGGGGTTAGTGTTAGGGTTAGGTGTTAGGGGTTAGGGTTAGGGTTAGGGGCTAGGGTTAGGGTTAGGGCTAGGGCTAGGAGTAGTGTTAGGGTTAGGGGTTAGGGTTAGGGGTTAGGGTTAGGTTTAGGGTTAGTTTTAGGGTTAGAGTTATGTGCTATGATTTGTGATAGAGGTTAGGGTTAGGTTTACTGGTGACGGTTAGGGTTACGTTTAGGGGTTAGCATTAGTGTTAGGGTTAGGGTTAAGGGATAGAATTAGGGTTAAGTGTTGGGTTAGGGTTAGGGTTTAGTGTTAGGGTAATCATTAAGGATTAGGGTTAGGGTCAGGGTTAAATGCTTGGGTGCGGGTAATGGTTAGGGTCAGGGTTAAGGTTCACGGATAGGGTTAGTGTTAAGGGTTACGGGTAGGTTTAGGGTTCAGGGTTAGTGTTAGCATTAGGGCTTAAGGTTAGGATTAGGCGGTAGGTTAGATTTAGGGTTAGATCTAGGCGTTAGGGTAAGGGCTAGCGTTAGGGTTAAGAGATAGGGTTAGGTTTAATGCTTAGGATTAGGGTTAGGGTTTGGGGTTAAAGTAAGTGTTAGGGGTTAGGTTTAAGGATCCAAGGTTAGGGTTATTTTTAGCTGTAGTGTTAGGGTTAGGGATAAGGGATCCCATTAGCATTAAGGGTCTTCCTTACTGTAGGGTTAAGGGTTAGGCTTAGAGTTAAAGGTTCAGGTTAGGGTCAGTGTTAAGATTTAGGGTGAGGGTTAACGGTTAGGGTAAAGGTTAAGCGTTAGGGTTAGGGATTAGTGATTAGGGTTTTTGGTTACTGTTAGGGTTAGCGGTTAGGAGTTAGTGTTTTATGAAGGGGTATGGTTAGAATTAGGATTGGGGTTAGAGTTAGGGTGAGGTATAGGGGTTAGGTTCAGGGGTTAGTTTTAGGGTAAAAGGATAGGATTAGGGTTACGGGTTGGGCTTAGGTTTAGGGTTAAAGTTTACTGCTAGGGTTAGGGATATGGTTCAGGGTTAGCTTTAGGGGATTTGGTTAGGGTTAGGTGTTAGGTTAGTGTCAGGGTTAGGTCTAGTCGTGAGGGTAAGGTTTAGGGTTAGCTTTAAGAGCTATGTTTAGGTTTAATGGTTAGGATTAGGATTAGGGTTAAGGGTTAGGGTAAGGCTTAGGAGTTGGGTCAAGGGTTAGAGTTTTTGTTAGGCATAGCGATGGTGTTAGAAGTAAGGGTTACTGTCAGTGTTAGGGTTGTAGGTAGGGTTACGGTTAGGGTTAGCGGTTTAGAATTAGGGTTAGGGATTAGGTGTCACAGTGATGACTAGGATAGAGGGTTAGAATTATGGGATAGGGGTTGTTCTCAGGAAATGGGTTATGCATTAACGTTAGGATAAGAGGTTAAAGTTAGGCGCACGGTGAGGTTTACGTGTTAAGGGGAGAAATAGGAACAGGGTTGGGTGTTATGTTCAGGGTTAGGGTTATCTGTTAAAGGTATTGTTTATGCTTAGCGCACGGGCCCTGTCTACATTAGGCGGGCGGGGGGAGTTTAGGGGGTTCGGATTGTACCCGGGAACCCACTCTGTCATACTCTGGGTATGGGCCCGTGAGTTTCATGCAGGACACAGTGGTAGAGCCTCCTTTCACGCATGGCATGGGAGGATTGCAGGCTTTCTAAACTCTAAGAAAGCAAGATGTCTGAGAATGAGATTTACGGTTGGATTATGGTTAGGGTTAAGATGAAGTTTAGTGTTAGGGTGAGGGCTTAGGGTTAGGGATTAGGGTTAGGGTTAAAGGTTACTCTTAGGTTTAACGGTTACACTTTGGTGTAGGGTTCAGGTTTACGGTTAGGGTTAAGATGAGGAGTTAGGGTTTGGTACAGAGTTAGGGTTAAGTGTTAGGTTTAGGGTTGAAGATTAGGATTAGGGTTAGGATTAAAGGTTAGGGTGAGAGTTAACGCTTAAGGTTAAGGTTAAGAGTTAGGGTTTAGGGTTAGGGTTAGGTTTAGGGTTAGTTTTAGGGTTAGAGTTATGTGCTATGGTTTGTGTTAGATGTTAGGGTTAGGTTTACTGGTGACGGTTAGGGTTACGTGTAGGGGTTAGCATTAGGGTTAGGGTTAAGGGATACGATTAGGGTTAAGTTCTGGGCTTAGGGTTAGGGTTTAGTGTTAGGGTTATCATTAAGGATTAGGGTTAGGGTCAGGGTTAAATGCTTGTGTGAGGGTAATGGTTAGGGTCAGGGTTAAGGTTCACGGATAGGGTTAGTGTTAGGGGTTACGGGTAGGTTTAGGGTTCAGGGATAGAGTTAGCATTAGGGCTTAAGGTTAGCATTAGGCGGTAGGTTAGATTTAGGGTTAGATCTAGGCGTTAGGGTAAGGGCTAGCGTTAGGGTTAAGAGATAGGGTTAGGTTTAATGCTTAGGATTAGGGATAGGGTTTGGGGTTAAAGTAAGTGTTAGGGGTTTGGTTTAAGGATCCAAGGTTAGGGTTATTTTTAGCTGTAGTGTTAGGGTTAGGGATAAGGGATCCCATTAGCATTAAGGGTCTTCCTTACTGTAGGGTTAAGGGTTAGGCTTAGAGTTAAAGGTTAAGGTTAGGGTCAGTGTTAAGATTTAGGGTGAGGGTTAACGGTTAGGGTAAAGGTTAAGCGTTAGGGTTAGGGATTAGTGATTAGGGTTTTGGTTAGTGTTAGGGTTAGCGGTTAGGAGTTAGTGTTTTATGAAGGGGTATGGTTAGAATTAGGATTGGGGTTAGAGTTAGGGTGAGGTATAGGGGTTAGGTTTAGGGGTTAGTTTTAGGGTAAAAGGATAGGATTAGGGTTACGGGTTGGGCTTAGGTTTAGGGTTAAAGTTTACTGCTAGGGTTAGGGATAGGGTTCAGGGTTAGCTTTAGGGGTTCTGGTTAGGGTTAGGTGATAGGTTAGTGTCAGGGTTAGGTCTAGTCGTGAGGGTAAGGTTTAGGGTTAGCTTTAAGAGCTAGGGTTAGGTTTAATGGTTAGGATTAGGATTAGGGTTAAGGGTTAGGGTAAGGCTTAGGGGTTAGGGTGACGGGTTAGGGTGAAGGGTTAGGGTTTTCGTTAGGCATAGCATTGGGGTTAGAAGTAAGGGTTACTGTCAGTGTTAGGGTTGTAGGTAGGGTTACGGTTAGGGTTAGCGGTTTAGAATTAGGGTTAGTGATTAGGTGTCACAGTGATGACCAGGAGATAGGGTTTGAATTATGGGATAGGGGTTGTTCTCAGGAAATGGGTTATGCATTAACGTTAGGATAAGAGGTTAAAGTTAGGCGCACGGTGAGGTTTACGTGTTAAGGGGAGAAATAGGAACAGGGTTGGGTGTTATGTTCAGGGTTAGGGTTATCTGTTAAAGGTATTGTTTATGCTTAGCGCACGGGCCCTGCCTGCATTAGGCGGGCGGGGGGAGTTTAGGGGCCTCGGATTGTACCCGGGAACCCACTCTGTCATACTCTGGGTATGGGCCCGTGGGTTTCATGCAGGAAACGGTGGTAGAGCCTCCTTTCACGCATGGCATGGGAGGATTGCAGGCTTTCTAAACTCTAAGAAAGGAAGAAGTCTGAGAATGAGATTTATGGTTGGATTATGGTTAGGGTTAAGAAGAAGTTTAGTGTTAGGGTGAGGGCTTAGGGTTAGGGATTAGGGTTAGGGTTAAAGGTTACTCTTAGGTTTAACGGTAACACTTTGGTTTAGGGTTGAGGTTTACGGTTAGGGTTAAGATGAGGGGTTAGGGTTTGGTACAGGGTTAGGGTTAAGTGTTAGGTTTAGGGTTGAAGATTAGGATTAGGGTTAGGATTAAAGGTTAGCGTGAGAGTTAACGCTTAGGGTTAAGGTTAAGACTTAGGGTTTAGGGTTAGGTTTAGGCTTAGGGTTAGTTTTGGGTTTAGAGTTATGTGCTATGGTTTGTGTTAGAGGTTAGGGTTAGGTTTACTGGTCACAGTTAAGGTTACGTTTAGGGGTTAGCATTAGGGTTAGGGTTAAGGGATTGGATTAGGGTTAAGTGTTGGGGTTAGAGTTAGGATTTAGTGTTAGGGTTATCATTAAGGATTAGGGTTAGGGTAAGGGTTAAATTCTTGGGTGCGGGTAATGGTTAGGGTCAGGGTTAAGGTTCACGGATAGGGTTAGTGTTAAGGGTTACGGCTAGGTTTAGGGTTCAGGGTTAGAGTTAGCATTAGGGCTTAAGGTTAGGATTAGGTGGTAGGTTAGATTTAGGGTTATATCTAGGCGTTAGGGTAAGGGCTAGCGTTAGGGTTAAGAGATAGGGTTAGGTTTAATGCTTAGGATTAAGGTTAGGGTTTGGGGTTAAAGTAAGTGTTAGGGGTTAGGTTTAAGGATCAAAGGTTAGGGTTATTTTTAGCTGTAGTGTTAGGGTTAGGGATAAGGGATCCCATTAGCATTAAGGTTCTTCCTTACTGTAGGGTTAAGGGTTAGGTTTAGAGTTAAAGGTTAAGGTTAGGGTCAGTGTTAAGATTTAGGGTGAGGGTTAACGGTTAGGGTAAAGGTTAAGCGTTAGGGTTAGGGATTAGTGATTAGGGTTTTTGGTTATTGTTAGGGTTAGTGGTTAGGAGTTAGTGTTTTATGAAGGGGTATGGTTAGAGTTAGGATTGGGGTTAGGGTTAGGGTTAGGGTTAGGGTTAGGGCTAGGGGTTGGGTTAGGGTTAGGGGTTAGGGTTAGGGGTTAGGGTTAGGGTTAGGGTTAGTTTTAGGGTTAGGGTTAGTGTTAGGGTTAGGGCTAGGGCTAGGGGTTAGGGTTAGGGGTTAGGGTTAGGGGTTAGGGTTAGGGTTAAGGGTTAGGATTAGGGTTAGGGGTTAGGGTTAGGGTTAGGGTTATAGGTTAGTGTTAGGGTTAGGGGTTAGGGTTAGGGTTAAGGATTAGGGGTTAGGGGTAGCGGTAGGGTTAGGGGGTAGGGGTTGGGGGTAGGGTTAGGGTTAGGGGTTAGGGTTAGGGTTAGGGGTAAGGGTTAGGGGTTACGGTTAGGGTTAGTTTTTAGGGGTTAGGGTTATGGTTAGGGGTTAGGGTTAGGGTTAGGGCTAGGGCTAGGGGTAGGTTTAGGGTTACGGGTTAGGGTTAGGGGTTAGGGTTAGGGTTAGGGTTAGTTTTAGGGTTAGAGTTATGTGCTATGATTTGTGTTAGAGGTTAGGGTTAGGTTTACTGATGACGGTTAGTGTTACGTTTAGGGGTTAGCATTAGTGTTAGGGTTAGGGTTAAGGGATAGAATTAGGGTTAAGTGTTGGGTTAGGGTTAGGGTTTAGTGTTAGGGTAATCATTAAGGATGAGGGTTAGAGTCAGGGTAAAATGCTTTGGTGCGGGTAATGGTTAGGGTCAGGGTTAAGGTTCACGGATAGGGTTAGTGTTAAGGGTTACGGGTAGGTTTAGGGTTCAGGGTTAGAGTTAGCATTAGGGATTAAGGTTAGGATTAGGCGGTAGGTTAGATTTAGGGTTAGATCTAGGCGTTAGGGTAAGGGCTAGCGTTAGGGTTAAGAGATAGGGTTAGGTTGAATGCTTAGGATTAGGGTTAGGCTTTGGGGTTAAAGTAAGTGTTAGGGGTTAGTTTTAAGGATCAAAGGTTAGGGTTATTTTTAGCTGTAGTGTTAGGGTTAGGGATAAGGGATCCCATTAGCATTAAGGGTCTTCGTTACTGTAGGGTTAAGGGTTAGGCTTAGAGTTAAAGGTTAAGGTTAGGGTCAGTGTTAAGATTTAGGGTGAGGGTTAACGGTTAGGGTAAAGGTTAAGCGTTAGGGTTAGGGATTAGTGATTAGGGTTTTTGGTTAGTGTTAGGGTTAGCGGTTAGGAGTTAGTGTTTTATGAAGGGGTATGGTTAGAATTAGGATTGGGGTTAGAGTTAGGGTGAGGTATAGGGGTTAGATTTAGGGGTTAGTTTTAGGGTAAAAGGATAGGATTAGGGTTACGGGTTGGGCTTAGGTTTAGGGTTAAAGTTTACAGCTAGGG